>NW_007259562.1:719852-736988 GCF_000164805.1 Carlito syrichta | reverse complement strand
CCGGCTGGGCAGCGAGACCTCATCTCTACAATAAATCAAAAAATCAGCCAGGCATGGTAGTGCATGCCTGTAATTCTGGCTACTTGGAAGGCTGAGGTGAAAGGATCGCCGGAGCCCAGCAGGTGGAGGCTGCGGTGGCCAGGAGCGTCCACTGCACTCCAATCTGGGCAACAGAGTGAGACTCCAACTCAAAAAAAAAAAAAGTTCAAGATCAGCCTGGGCAACATAGTGAGATCACATCAAGAAAGAAAGGGGGGGGGGGGGAAGAGGGGAGAAACAGGGGAGGGGGGAGGGATCATCTTATCCAGCATAAAACTGCCTGCCTTATTATTTGACCTTAAATTTCATATAGTAATCATTTTTATATTACAATCCAACTTTTTAACATATAGATCAACCTTACAATATAAAATCATCTTATCTCAGTTTATGATTCTATCATGAATAATATAATTGTGTGACTCACAGTAGTTCTCAGAATATTTTGTCTTAGCTTCCTGTTTTTACGCACATATATACAAATAAATCTCCATTTTCATTTTAAGTTGAATTTTGTGCCTAATTATGCATGATAAAAGGGCCAAATTAGTGTTAACGTAAAGAAACTCTTTTAAAATGTGACTGTAGTGTAGGGAGGGGAAAAAAAGGACAGAAATGCCCTTGACTTCTCATCATGTGATGTAAACTGGTATTATCATTCATAACATCAGAAGAGAAACAGAAAAATATCGCCAACAAAAAAATACAACAAAATGAGGACTTGTGTTAGCTCTTTTGGACCGCTATAAAAAATGACCACAGGCTGGGTGGCCTTTATTTCTCACAATTCTAAGGCTGGAAAATCCTAGATGGAAGCATCAGCAGATTCAGTGTCTGTGACATCAGAGTCTCAGTACATAAAAAGTGGCCTTCTCACTGTGTCTCCCTTTGCTGGAAGGAATGAGGAATTTGCCAGCATTTCTTTTACAAGGACATAAATCCCATTCATGAGGGCTCCACCCTATGACCTAATCCCTGTCCCCCAAGCCCCCACCTTTTTCTACCATCACGTGCTGAGATTAAGATTCCAGAATATAGCCGGGCTCGGTGGCTCAACCTGTAATTCCGTGCCTTTGGGAGGCTAAGGTGAGTGGATTGCCTGAGCCCACGGGTTCGAGACCCGCCTGGGCAACTTGGCGAGACCTCATCTCTACAACAAATCAAAAATTAGCCAGGCGTGGTAGCGCGCGCCTGTAGTTCCAGCTACTTGGAAGGCTGAGGCGGAAGGATCACCGGAGCCCAGCAGGTCGAGGCTGCGGTGACCAGGAGCAGCCACTGCACTCCAGTCTGGGCGACAGAGTGAGACTCCAACTCAAAAAAAAAAAAAAAAAGATTCCAGAATATGAACCTGAGGGGACACAAACATTCAATCTATAGCAGGACTGTTATTAGCAAACAGTTTACACACATTACATATAAGCTGCAACTGAAATATCGCTCCTTTGGTTATAATAGCTTGCTTGACGTAAGGAACTCCATTTTGTTAAAATCTTAGTTGCTTGCTTGACCCCCCCCAGTGTGTATATGTAGTTGCTGTAACGTTCTTATGACCACAGACCCACACCCTTGTTCCCTCCTTCAGCTGTTCTTGCTGATTGTTTGAAAATTCTTTAGCCACGAGTTCCGTGTAATCGTATGCTTTGTTAACTAAAATCAGATGTTGTGTCAAGAAATTGTTCCTTATAGAATTCCCCCTGCCACGCCCCCATAATTGGTTTTTATATTTTGGTTCCCTTTTGTTTTTAGTTCCTTGTTCCCTCACTCCCCTCCTATGTAGCCCACTTGCAGTTTTTGCCTTTATAAGCTTGTTGCTAGTTTTGCTCAGGGTTGAGAGCATTTGGAGACATGAGTCCCCTCTCGACCGCCTGCTATTAAAGGACTCAAAAATTCGACTCTCAGTGTGTAGCGACTCCTTTCTTGCACTCCAGTTATAACACAACCTTCATTTTCACTATGTTAAAGAAACTTCTAGTCATTTCAAAGGCTGATCAATATGGAAGTTGGGAAGATTCTCTTAACATCTCTCTCCTTCCGACTGCTCCCTCATGAGACAAATATGAGAGATATGAGTGGAAGAGGAAGTACATCTTCAGCTCATCTCAACTGGTTCATATTAGTAGCTTTGATGGACTTTGTTATGATTTGGATGAGGGTAGCTAATGACATAAAACTTAGTAACTACCTATAGATAATATTCATCCAAGTACTCATAATGAAAAACTGTGAGATACTCAAATCACTGTATTTTGTGTTATAATCTTAATGGTAAGCCCATGCAAAAATAAAAGTATGGAAGACTTTTCAGCTCTTATCAGTCATGCACTCTTTTTTCTACCCATTTACAAAATTCAAATGGGGCCAGGTGCAGTGACTCACACCTAACTCCAGCACTTAGGGAAACCAAGGCAATAGGGTAACTTGAGCCCAGGAATTTGAGAACAGCCTAGGCAACAGTGTAAGCAACATAATGAGACTTCATCTCTACTTTACTTTTATTTTTTTTAGCAAAAAAATAGTTTGCTGTGAATGGCCAGGTACACCCATTACACTGGGCCCTTAGACCTCGTCTCTCCAAAAAAAAAAAGAAAGAAAGAAAGAAAAGAAAAGAAATTCAGATTACTACAACTTCAAAGATTTATTCAAAGTAAATCTGACTCAATATCAGTCAGGGAAACCCACCCCCCAAACTCCTTGACCTTTGAACCCTAATTCATGATTCTTTAATTTTTCCTAACAGAATCAATGGCTCTTTAATTTTTTTTACACATATCCCCCCCAAAAAACTCCCTCTTTCATCCCCCCCAAGGTATAGTGATATCTAATAATGATACCACTATAAAGATACTTTTCTTTTGTTTCCCCTTTTTTGCATTCAGTACCTGTGAGATCCTGATCAATTACTAAACAGTCAATTTCATATCTTTAAATTAAGTGTATCGGCCAGGCACAGTGGCTCATGCCTGTAATTCCAGCACTTTGGGAGGTAGCAGCAAGAGGATTGCCTGAGCTCAGAGGTTCGAGACCAGCCTGGGCAACTCGGTGAGATCACTTTTCTACAATAAATCAAAAAATTAGCCAGGTGTGGTTGCACACACCTGTGGTTCCAGCTACTAGGAAGGCTGTAGCAGAAGGAACACCTGAGCCCAGCAGGTTGAGGCTATGGTGGCTGTGAGCATGCTACTGCACTCCAGCCTGAGTGAGAAAGTGAGACTCTGACTCAAAAATAAATTAATTAATTTATTAAGTGTATCTATCTCCCCCTTATGCAAATAATTGTGAAGATCAGGAATAAAGTAAAGAGCCCTGACATACCTTAAACACTTGTCAAATTATTTGTCCCCATATTACTGTCTGTATTTAGTGTCTTGTAGAAAGAGGGTAAAAAGTGTCAGGGGAGTGTAATGAAGGGTTATAACAAACAGAAGCTTGAAAAGGATAATCCAAGAATAGGTGTTCATTCCAGAACTTGCTTCCTAATAAAGCAAGTTTCTCGGGCCATCTTCTCTGAAGTCTGATTCTGCTGTGTTTTCAGTTTGTGAAGATTGACTTAAACGAGTCCATTACAGTTATCCAACTTATGCCATCTGAGAAGATCCATAACCCAGAGAGAGCTCTTGTGAAGGGTGAATTGACCTGGCAAGCACATGCTCAAACTCCAGAGGTGGCTGAGTCACATTTAGGGAAAGTTGGCAGTCTCGCCTGACAGGGTAAACATGCTGTCTGGAAGGAAAAAAAGACTGTTTGATAAAGGGTGGTCGATTAGTATAAGGTCACAGATTTCATTACTATAAATCTTCATTTAATTTTAAAAACATGTGGGAGCCCCAGAAGGCTTGAAGTTGATCGTCATTGCTTGGAGGAGAAAAGAGGATGACAAAGATAAAGGATAACATTTCAATCACTTGAAGTACTGCTAAAGATGTTCACTGGTAACCATTATAAACGGGGGACCCCCCAAAACCCGGAATTTATTTATATAAAGTTGTGTGCTTACTCTTACATATTTAAACTTCAGTCACCTTCAAAGTACTCTCCATTTGGTGCAATACACCTATGAAGATGCTTTTTCTACTGCTCAATTTTTGAACTTGTTAATTTTGAGGCCTTTTAGTGCTTCTGCCAGTTTTTGTTTCACCTCTTCCAGGTCGGCAAAATATTTCACTTGGAGTACTTTTTTCATGGGGGGAAGGGAGTGGCTCAGTGCAAAATCAGGTGAATAGAGAGAGTGGAGAACAGGGTCAAGCGCCTCCATGTGGGGAGGTACGCTCATAAATCATCCATCATGAAATGGACAAACACGCTGAAAGAATCTCCAAAAAAAAATTCACTGAAGTCAATTTTCAGTGTTGTGAGAGGCAGCCTCTCACAACAACACTAGCTGGTACACCAATGCTGATGAGTTCCTAGAATGCTCACCTAGCTGGGGAAGCCTGTACTACAAAGGGACTGCCCTCCAAAAAATAATTCTGGGTGTTTTTTGGGGGTTTTTTTAGGTCTGGTCTCGAACCCATGTACTCAGGTCTTCCCTCATATATTTCAAATTGATGTAGAAAGAATAGCTTCTAAGAAGAGATGGAAAACCAAGTTTCATGGATAAGTTAGCTAAATAAATAGAGTTTGTGGAGACATAACACTCGATTGAGGGCATGCCAATCATTTGTTCACACAAAGACATCATATTCTAAATACACAATATTTTAGAGGTAAAATATTTAAAGTCAATCTTATTTTGATCCTAGCCTTGAATTTTGGACTCTGTCATTGACTTCTTGAGTGACTTTTGGCAAACCACCTAACTTTTTAAATTCTAAATTTCCTAGGGCATTTGAAAACAAGCTTTGAAATCACTGGCACATAGTCTATTCTTAATTTTTGAGATGCTAAAAAAGTTTCTTTTGATTTATCCTTTTTTTTTTTTTTTAAGTAGGAGTCTCACACTGTCACCCAGGCTGGAGGGCAGTGGCATGTTCCCGGTCACCGCAGCCTCAGCCTGCTGGGCTCAGGCAATACTTCTGCCTCAGCCTTCCCAGTAGCTGGAACTACAGGCACACGCCACCATGCCCGGCTAAGTTTTTGACTTATTGTAGAGATGGGAATCTCACCAAGTTGCCCAGGCTGGTCTCGAACCCGTGTACTCCGGCAATCCTCTCATCTCATCCTCCCAAAGTTCTGGGATTATAGTCGTGAGCCACAGCCCCCGATCTTGATTTATTCTTGATTCTTGGCTTCTTTTGTGGGGGGAAGAAAAGGTGCTCCAGGTAGTTATGGAAATATCTCTTTAATAAACATTAATTCTTAAAAATTTAAGTCAATTTCATATGAAATTAAATGCTACTTCTATTAAACACCTTCCTGCCTTCTAAAGCAGAGTGTACTGATGTGACTTAATGCTTTATTGTGGACTTGGCCCCGTGACAGCCATCACTTACTATCATAGTGAGCTGTGACTCAATGGTATGTGATACTCTACCAAGGAAGGGAAAGCAACAAGCACCCACATACAATTGAAAGTTCAGAAAAAATAAGGCATGGGAGATTACTCTCTAACTCCTTATTTCAGCCCTGAACTCTGGTGTACCATACTGCGCACTCCCCTTCAGGAAAGTCATTGGCAACGTGAAGCACTACCTTCCAGGAGGACAGCCAGGATGGTAAATGGTCTTGAAACAAGATTCAGAGAGATACCTGAAAGAATTAGAAAGGCTTAAACTTGGAAAGGGGACCACTTAGAAAAGATCAATATTTAAATGTTGGTAGTACTGTCTTATGAAAATTCCATAGATATAAATTTGTTAATATCTAGAGCAGAAAACCAAAGCCAATGGGTAAAAGGACTATAGAGAAGCAGGTTTTGATTCAATGTAAGAGAAACTCAAGCCTGTAGTACCAGCTACTCGGGAAACTGAGGCAGGAGGATTCCATGAGCCCAGGAGTTCCAGTCCAGCAACATAGTGAGACTCTCTCTCTCTTTCTTTCTTTCGCTTTCTTTCTTTTTCTTTTTCTTTCTTTTTTCTTTCTTTCTTTCTTTCCTTCCTTCCTTCCTTCCTTCCTTTCAAGTTGGAGTCTCACTCTTGTCGCCCAGGCTAGAGTGCAGCAGCACACTCACGACCACAGCCTCCACCTGCTGGGCTTAGGTGATCCTTCCACCTCAGCTTTCCAAGTAGCTGGAACTACTGACACACGTCACCACGCACAGCTAGTTTTTGTGTGTGTGTGTGATTTATTGTAGAGACGAAGTCTCACCAAGTTGCCCAGGCTGATCTCGAACCCCTGGGCTCAGGCAATCCTCTCGCCTCGGCCTCCCAAAGTGCTGGGATTACAGGCTAAGGCACCACATCCAGCAGAGACCCCATTTCTAAAAAAAAAGAAGAAGAAGAAGAAAAGAAAAGAAAGCCTCTATGTATGTAAATGATCCTACTTAGTTTCTCAGATAATCGAAAACCATGCAAACAAAAGTCCTGGCCTCCAAATAGAACTATTAACCTACTTCAGCTGGACTGGAGAGTGTGGCAGTAGGGTAGGCAAGAGAGTTGGGAAATGAATGGGACCAAATCAGGAGAGCTTGGACAGGTAAGTTGAGGATAATAATGTGTTTCACACAGGCAACTGGAAGTGGTAACACATTCAAAAAATCCTTTTTAACTCAAATTTTAATTACAACAATAATTGTTATAAAAGTAATATGTTTATTATGAATTATTTTACAACCTTGGCAACATAGTAAAGCCTTGTCTCTAAAAAAAAAAAAAAACAAAAAACACACAAAACATTGACCAGGTGTGCTGGCTGTAGTCCCAGCCACTTGGGATGCTGAGGTGGAAGGATTGCCTAAGCCCAGGAGGTCAAGGCTACCGTGAGCCATGACTGTCGTGATCGTGCCATTGCACTCCAGTTTGGGTAACAGAGTGAGACCCTCGACTCAAAAATATACATATTTTATTTAATGACACAATCAGAGGTATGCCATATCAAACTATAGAATGTACAGAGTGAAAGTTCGCCCTAACTCCAACTCTCAGAGGAATCTGTGAGCAATTTAGCCTATGTCTTTACTTGATCTTTTGTTGCCCAGTCTCCCAGCTATGAAATGAAAGTAATAAGAGCATCCACCCCACAGAGGAAACAGGAGTATGAAGTGAATGTTTCCAATTCCTTTAAGGCAGGGATTTTGTCTGATTCAGAGTTTGTCAGCTTCTGCGCTACTGATGTTTAGACTGAATGATTATTTGTTATGAAAAGAAGGGTTGCTGTCTTGTGCGTTATAGGGTGTACAGCAGCATCTCTGACTTCTACTTACCAAGTAAAATATACCCCTACATACATACACACACTGGGACAAAAAAAAAATGTATGTTTCCAGAGATGATCAAATGTCCCCTGGGGGCAAAATCACCCGAGCTGAGAACCCCTTGTCTAATTTCCTGCTGAATGCCTGTCACCAAGCACAGCATGCAATAAGTATTTGTTGAATTGAATGAATGAAATGAATTAATAGACATAAGCCCCTTGGACAGTGCAGGCACCAACGAAGGCCTCAGTAAGTGTAAGCAGTGTTAGCTATGTTTACTGTACTATTTTCTTACTAGACTATATTACATATATTAATATTTCTGTATAAGTGAGATCAAAGTATGTGCATTTCTCTGCAGTTTGCAATTTTTTACTTCTTAGACATCTTTTTCTTTCCACCCTGCCATTTTATATAGCTCTAGCTCAATCACTTTATTTTTATTTTTGTTTATTTATTTATTTGAGTTGGAGACTCATTCTGTTACCCAGACTGGAGTGCAGGGACCCGATCACGGGTTAAGATGATCCTTCTGCCTCAGTCTCCCAAGTAGCTGGGATTACAGTGGTAAGCCACCGTGTCCAGCCACTCTCACTCACTTTCTGTAGATTCCCAGTAGTCTACCCTATGGGATATATTTTATCATAATTCATTTATTCAGTTCTCTATTGATGTACATCTAAGCTAATTCCAATGTGTTATCATTATAAATAATGCTGCAAAAATCATCATCAATAATTTTTATTTAATGACACAATCAGAGGGATGCTATGTATCCTTCCTAATTTGGGAAAGAATTCTGTATTATGGTTTTCCAGAGAAACAAAACCGATAGGAGACAGATGACAGATAGATAAATAGATATTTGTTTTAAGGAATCGGTTTACACAATTTTAAAGTCTGACAAATCAAAAATCTGTGGGACAGATCAGCAAACTGAACATTTGGATATTACAGTTCAAGTTCAAAGGTCATGTGCTACAGTGTATCCTTTTGTTCAGGGAATGTCGGTTTTGTTTCAGTCAAGCCTTTCACTGATTAGATGAGACCCACCTGCATTAAAAGTCCACCGATTTAAATGTCAATCCCATCTCAAAACACCTTTACAGAAACATCCAGAGTAATGCTGTTTTCCCCTCTCCATTCCCCCATCCCAGAGAAATGTTTGACCATAGATCTGGATACCATCATCCAGCCAAATTAAATAAAATAAAACCAATCACATGTAAAACCAATTGTCACAGATTCCTTGTCAACACCTGTCTGACCACCAAGAAGAAAACTGTTGATATGAACAGTGTGCTGACCAGGAAACTGGACTGGACGACCTCTGTATGCACATGGGCTCTAAGCTTGGGTGATGATGTTTTCTGAGAATGGTGATTTATGTCTTCTCTTTCCCCCAACCATGGCTACAGACTAGTTTATGTTTGTGGTTTAGGCACCTACTATTTGGAATTCTTCTCCCTCCTTGGGGCTGTCAGGCAGTCAACAGCCACTTCTTGCTGCTATTGCTATGTCTGCCTCAAGCAGCTAATGATGGATGTGAAAGCCCTTTGTATAACTGTTCATGCCAAGGAAACATGCAAATGTGCGCTTCTGTGGCCTCCTGTAAGCTAGATAAGCCCTGATGACCAAGCTTTGAATAATTATGTCTAAAGTTAAAATAAATATATAAGGAGGAAAGAGTCTGAGTGGCTTTATCATGGTTAAAAAGTACTGACTAACTGAATGCATGAATCTCCTAACACCAATTTATGTATGCAAAGATTTGGGGAATTGCCGGGCGTGGTGGCTCACGCCTATAATCCTAGCACTTTGAGAGGCCAAGATGAGAGAATTGCCTAAGTCCACGGGGCTTGAGACCAGCTTGGGCAACTTGGTGAGACCTCATCTCTATAATAAATCAAAAATTAGCTAGGTGTGGTGGTGCATACCTGTCGTTCCGACTACTTGGAAGGATGAGACAGAAGGATCACCTGAGCCCAGCAGGTCGAGGCTGCGGTGGCTGTGAGTATGCCACTGCACTCCAGGCTGGGCAACAGAATGAGACTCTGACTCAAAAAAAAAAAAAAAAAAAAAAAAGATTTGAGGGATTATTCTAGTTTCTCATCTGTTTCCAGATATGTGAGGCTGCTGGGTGGGGGAGTTTTATAGATTACAGGTTTGGTGTTACCTTAAGGCACCTATCATTTCTGCCTCAATTATCTGTGGAGCAAGAAACCAAATATACTTATTGCCATAGAAAATCAAGTAAATAATTCTTCGGTCTCAGTGAGTTCTTCCCTACCCATAAATTGAAGAATTAATATACATAGTGTCTTTGCTGTTTAGTATGAGATTCCTTTCCTTTTAAAATTAGGTTTATGTTCATGAAACAAGGTTAGAAATTTAGGAAAGGAAGAAATCTACTATTTAAAAATATACCACCATTTATTCTTAGCTACCACTTTTTCGCACCTAGGTATTAAAATGCATAATGATGACACGTTAAGCGTAGCCCATAATCTGTCAGCATTCACTCACTTCAAGAAGTCCATCATTAACCTTTCCATTAATTCTATGTCTTTTAGATCTTTCTAAACACCCACTCTAATTGACTGCTCAAATGAAGCCCTCGCTCTGTATCTGCATTCTCTTGGTTCCAGTCTGAAAACCTACAAGTTCTTGTGTCTAATCCCCATTTCTGCCTCACTCCAGAACCTGGCTTGAAGCCCTGGACTTTCACAAACCCGACGGCTGGCAAACAAATCTTCCATCAAACAGATCTCTCACATGTCCGGGTATTAAAAATAGCTAATGTGACTCACTAGCACTTCTTACTTAAACTAAAGGACAGCATCTGTGCCCCAGGGACAGAGCAGAATGTGGAGGAAGAAGGCACCAACATGCAAAAATAATGTTCTAAACTTCACACTGATGTTGGATTTGCTCCTGGTGGTGATTTTATACAGAATTATCCCTTCTTTTCTTTTCTTTTTTTTTTTTTTGAGTTGGAGTCTCACTCTATCGCCCAGACTGGAGTGCAGTGGCCGCTCCTGGCCACCGCAACCTCGACCCTCTGGGCTCCAGCGATCCTTCTGCCTCAGCCTTCCAAGTAGGTGGAACTGCAGGCATGCGCTACCACACCCGGCTAATTTTTGATTTATTGTAGAGACAAGGTCTCGCCAAGTTGCCCAGGTGGGTCTCGAACCCGCGGGTTCAGGCAATCCACTCACCTCAGCCTCCCAAAGGCGTGGGATTACAGGCTGAGCCACCAAGCCCAGCTTCTTTTCTTTTCTTTCTTTCTTTTCTTTTCTTTTTCTTTTTTTTTTTTCTGAGTCAGGGTATCACTCTGTGGCCCATGCAAGAGGGCAGTGGCACAATCACGGCTCAGCCTCAACCTCCTGGGTTCAGGCGATTTTTCCACCTCAGCCTCCTGTGCAACTGAGACTCCAGGCACACACCACTATGTCTAGCTAATTTTCAAAATGTTTATTTGTTGAGATAAGGTCTCACTGTGTTGCCTAGGTTGGTCTCGAACTCCTGGGCTCAAGTAGTCCTCCCACCTCAGCCTCCCAAATGCTAGGGATTAAAGACGTGAGCACCTGGCTGAACTATCCTTTCTTAGCTGATCTCTCTGGAAGGTCTGCTTCCTTGAGTGTGTGGTACAGCCAATACAGCACTGTCATGCTTATTTATTTGTTTATTTTTTGAGTTCGAGTCTCACTCTACTGCCCAGGCTGGAGTGCAGTGGCACGCTCATAACCACTGCAGCCTCAACCTGCTGGACTCAGGCGATCCTTCTGCCTCAGCCTTCCAAGTAGCTGGAACTACAGGCACCATGCCACCAGAGTGGTTGCAAAGATGAAAAGACCCTGCCCAAGCTCTCTGTCTGCCTGCAGCTTGTGCCCAAGATATCTACTCAAAAAAACAATCAAAAGGCAAAATAACAAGGACTGTAGCCATGGATTAAATGGAGTGCCTTGAGAATAAGGGAAGATTAATAAAAAAAATAAATTTTTTTATTTATTGTAGAGACGAGGTCTCACCCAGTTGCCCAGGCTGGTCTCAAACCCCCGGGCTCAGGCAATCCTCTCGTCTCTGCCTCCCAAAGTGGTGGAATTACAGGCTTGAGTCACTGCACCCAGTCACCAATTTGTTCATTTTTCATTCAAGAAGTCATAACTAAATGTACTCTTTGTTAGGCGGCCATGTTCCCCGACTTGAAAGGGCACCATTTTCAGCACAGTCTCTGGATTTCAGCTCTAGGGGGGCATTCCCTGCCGGTATATATTTACCAAGGGAGATAGAAAGGAATGTATGACATAGTCACTTATCCCTGGCCCTCTGGGAGGGATTAAGAAACACTTTTCAATTTTTCAAATAGATATTGAACATTTGTTATTTATTCAGACCTCCTGGTTATTCATTAATGAATATCCCAGGTCTATGTTTTCCTTGACCTCGCCTAGTTGCTTTCTCAAAGTCCAGAGACTCTCTATGCCTGATATGAAAGTACACTTAGCATTCAGACGTAAGCATAGATTCGAAACTATGAGCTAGGCAATAAAAATACTGACTTTCATAGAAAGTTTCTGTCTTGTAAATGTCGATAACTCTTATCAGCCAAAGGAGAAAAGTCCAGCCCTGCACCCGTAACACAGCTGACAATAAGATATTTGTAATCCACAAAAAGTCATGCTTAATTATCATGATCATTCCTTCTCCTTTTTCTTTTTTTTAAAAATCAAACCCGAAGAGAAAAATTGCCTCTCTTAAAAATACAACCAAGCCAGAAAAGTCATAAAGTCTAGTTGTGAGAGGTTCCCCTTTCAGTAAGAAAGCTTTTTTCTAATAGTTACTAATAGTAACTTACAATTTGTTTCACCCCTGTCAAACATTTCTAAGACTTGACATAACTACTTTTGTTAGTTGGATCAAAAACACCTTGTGATTTAGGTAGAAATAACTCTTCAAGCAGTGGAGTATATAACTGTGCCTTTTACCACCCATTAAGTAGTTTTTTTTTTATGTTGACTGACTTGTAATGTGTATTAATGTCAACTCATAAGAGGAAATGACATTCAGCATTTTACTGGTTTATAATAAGAAATCACTCTTTCAAATAACCTTCCCTGAATAGCATTCTGTACTGAGCGCTAGAAGCAGAGTGGTTGCAAAGATGAAAAGACCCTGCCCGAGCTCTCTGTCTGCCTGCAGCTTGTGCCCGAGATATCTACTCAAAAAACAATCAAAAGGCAAAATAACAAGGACTGTAGCCATGGATTAAACGGAGTGCCTTGAGAATAAGGGAAGATTAATTCCAACTGGGGGATTTGTAAGGATGTGTAGTGACCACGTGGGGCTGGCAGAGGAATGGGAAAACAAGGAGATTAAGGGCTGAAGAGAGACTTGAAAAATTTAAGAATGAAAGTCTAGCTGAGGAATTCAGGATCAACCTACAAAGTCCTGGGACTTGGAAGAAACATGCTCAGATCTGTATTTCCTTAGCAAGGCCTTATGCATTCTACCTGTTTCATACAGTTTACAACCTAAAGTGTGTTATTTAAGATCTACAATAATCTCCCCCAAGCCTCCCTCCTGTTGCTAATCCTCTTGCCCAGTTCATTCCTGTAAGAGAGCACTCTGCTCCCACCAAGTGGACTTCCTCTCTGACCCAAGCCTGTCCTGAACTCTGTCTGTCACATTGGTTGTCTCCCTCCAGCTCTGCCACTGACCTGTAATCTTTCCCCCCCACCCAGCTATTCAGTTTACACACTCTGCATTTTTATTTAAATGGAGGGCCCAGTATATGTTACATAGTGAGACAGAAAGTTATGCCAGATCAGGTCACTACTAATCAGGAATCTTACAGCCTATCTAAATTCTACCCATCCTTGAGGGAACTTCTCTAGATCGAAAGCCCCGTCTGTGAAATTCTCTGGCATGTTCACAAATGTCAGAACAAACGGCCTAGATGAGTTAAACTGTTTCCTACAGCCTACTTAAAAAAAAAAAAAAAAAAAGTTATTTGAATTGTTGTAATGTTATTTGCTTACATTTTCATCAGTTAAATACTTTTAAGCTCCTTCAGAACAGAGATCCCTTTTCATCTATTTTTGTTTCTCTAATAGCATTAATAAAAATGTTTCTATATTATAGATGTGATATGGGCTTAACAATAACTGATCCTTACAAAAGAGTTATGATAACAATAGCTTTTTTACATAATGGGCCAGAGTGTTAAGATGCAGTATATTTACACTTTTTAAAAATTTCATGTTTTTTTAACTTAAAACATAAATATATAAAATTAGGAAAAGCAGATTAATTCAACAAATATATATTATATTAAAGCTCATCTATTATTTTAAATGAATAGAATATATTATATTAAAGCTACTATATTAATATATATAACTAAACTTAGGAAAAGGCATTTCAAAAATCCCTTGTTACAGAAATTATACCACCATAAATTCGCTATCAGAAAACTCTATTAATCTACCAGTTTTTCATAAGGTTGAAAAAAATCAGTTTTTCATTAAAATAGAAACAATATATCTCGAAATAAAGACTGAAATTTCAACTGACTAATGTTAGGACCTCTAGTTGACCTCTAGGTCAACTAGAAGTGAGGTCAGTGATCAAAGGCCGCAGGAAAGATGCAAAGAATTGCACAGAAGTTAGATTGGAAAATATAGTTAATAGAGTTTATTTAGAAAGTGGATTGGAGAGAGAAAAGGGAGATCCGCCTCCCCTAGATTGGGAAGGAGGGCAGAGCTCAAAGAGAAGCACAGCACGGCCTGGCTAGAGTTTAACAGAAGCAATGGCCGCAGCTGTTTGAGGTTGAATGTTTTTTTTTAAACCTTTTCTTTTAGATCCCTAAAGTGATTGGCTGGTGGCCCTTTCTACATCATCACGAAGGGGCAGGTAAGCACAGGTACTATCTCATGATGATAAACAGCAGGCAGATGGGTGGGTCAGTTACATAACTGTTGCCACGGTAATGGGGTGATTAATACAAAACCAGTAGGGGAGGAAGTGTAAAACAATTATCAGTAGCTACCTCCCGGAAACTGGTTCTGCGCTTGGCTAGTAATTAGAGGACAAACTAGGTAATTTGCTAAGAAAGCAAGACAGACAGAACTAAGCAGTTCTGTTAAAATGGCTGCACTTTAGTTAAGATTATTTCATTAAATTATTCCATTTTGGCATTTCACCCTTTCAACTAAACTTATCATATTAAAAAAAAAATCACCACCTCATCCTAATTATTTTTATTTTGCCACTTAAATAACTTAAGTAAATTGTAGAAATTTAAAGAAGAGAAAGTAAAAAGCTAGTAAGAAAATGTCAGGATATTATTGACTGAGTGATCATTTCAGTTCATTCTTACAAGTATCTGTAAAGTAGGTCTCAATAGCCTCATCAGACTTGGGGAAGTTAAGTAAGGTCCCTAAAGTCCACCACTCCAGGTCTCTGTGGGACCAAAGTCCTTTTCCCCTCCACTATGAATCCTGATACTGTTCCTAGTAGCAGGGTAGTAATACAAGGAAATTTCAAGGAGGTGGTGGTTTTTTTTTTTTTTTTTTTTTTGTAGAGGAGAGTCTTGCCATGTTGCCCAGACTGGTCTCAACCTCATGGACTCAGGCAATCCTCTCACCTCAGTCTTCCAAAGTGCTGGGATTACAGGCGTGAGCCACTATTTTTTTAAATCAACAGATGTGTTCAATTAAAATTCAGGACCACACTATAAATTGTGGGAGAGTCAATGGATCTTTTCTGCAGAGGAGTATATGCTTAGGATATACATTGTAATAGTGGTTCTCAATCTTCAACCCAGGAGAATCACCTAGGAATTATTAGAAAATACTGATGACTTGACCCCACCCCCAAACGAACTGTATCAACTCTCTTGGTAGGAACCAGCATCAATATTTTTCTTTTCTCTTGGTACTCTAATTTTTTTAAAATCAATAGATGTGTGCAATTAAAAATCAAGATCATAGTGTAAACAACGTGGGAGTTAATGTGGTCTATTTTGGTGATTTCTAACGTGGCAAGGTTAAGAACAACTGAATTAGAGTTATAATCAAGTTTGATCTATTAATAAATCAGCCAATGAAATAATTAATTTAAACTGATTAGCATCTTCAATAGTTACAGAAGAATAAAAGTCAAAGATTTAAGGAGTACCTTAAGCGTAAGTATTGAAAATTAGTGTTTTCTTCTTCCACTTTGGTTTTTTTTTTTTTTTTTTGACTTGGTTTCATTCTGTCTCCCGGGTTGGAGCGCAGTGGCATAATCATAGCTCATCACAGCCTCGACTTCCTGGGCTCAGGCAATCCTCCCACCTCAGCCTCCCAAGTAGTTGGGACTACAGGTACTCACCACCACATCTGGCTAATTTTAAAATTTTTTTTTGGAGATTAGGTCTCACTGTGTTGGCTAGGTTGTTCTTGAGCTCCCGGGCTCAAGCAATTCTGCCTTGGCTTCCCAAAGTGCTGAGATTACAGGTGTGGACCTGTTTGGTTTTGCTTCCTTATAAAGCCTAGCAGTCACGTGACTCTCTCTGCTCTCTCTGAGGAAAGTAATGAGTAACATTCATTGAGGGACCTTTTGAACCACTTTCTTATCTGCTAGAATTTGAGTGAGGTCTCTAAGCCTCTCATCTTGTTTTCCCAAGTTTACACAATAAAAATACACACAATGACCCTCTTACTCTTCTTTTACCAGCCGATTATTTAATACTGATTAGCTTTGAAATGCAAATAGCCCTATCAAATAGCAAGCTACTGGCCTTCACCTGGGCTAAGGCTGCATTGGAGTGAAAGCCAAAACTGCTTTATGCAAAGACAAAAAAGTCTGTCCAAAGACTCCTAGACTCCAATTTTTTCAGGATTATATTCAGGATATGAAATTCTTTGTACTGACTAACAGATTATCTTTTCTCCTAAATTCTCAGGTTTCCAAACTCGCAGTCATGTTTTGACTTACAAATAGCTCTTTGCTGACCATCAGCTGAACTTTCAAACCAAACACAATGCCTTCAGAATTTGGGTCTATATTACGACATAACAATACCAGTAAGACCAGGAATTTATATGGAAGAATCTCATCTAGCTTTTTACATTAGAATCACTATTTGTTTCTCTTAAACAAGAGAGTAACAACTTCAGAGTTGCAAAATACCTTGGAGAGGCTACCTTATTCACCCTCTTCATCTTACAGATAAGCACCCAGGTCTGGCATGCCTTTACTAGGTCAGTGCTTGGGCCGGAGGAAACAGGGTTGGGTTGCTGAATAGTAAATTCCTGGTGGAGTGGAAACTGAGCTGACTTTGGCAGATGAATGTCAACCAGCTGGAGGCTTTGGCCTGAAACTCAAGGCTTGAAAGGAAGAGCCAGAGGCTGGGCAGGGTCTAAAATAAGACAACAAGACTGCGACTGGGTTCTGAAAAGCAGCAGAAGTCAGTGGGATCATATTCACATGCTCCAGCCCCTGACAGCACCTACCTAGTAACTTGGGGCTGCCCGGTACTGGTTGGCCCCGGGTGATTTGATCAAACTGGGCACTCCTCTGCAAAATCCTTGTGGACAAGCCGAATTAGTATCTCAGTGGGAAGGTTAGAAATGACACAGACTTAGGCAGAAATGCAGTGCTTGCCACCAGCTAGGTCAGCACGTCCTGTTTCCTTGCTCTTTAAAATTATCTGCCACTAGAAAATTGAATGGTTGCCAGGGGCTGGGGGAAGGGAGGCATGAGGAATTATTGTTTAATGGGCATGGAGTTTCAACTTGGGAAAACGAAATAAGCTCGGAAGA
>NW_007259562.1:691360-719470 GCF_000164805.1 Carlito syrichta | reverse complement strand
TAATTTACCATCATCTGCTTTTTATCTAAGTTTCTCACATTGTCATCTATTTTTGTTAACTGCAAAAAATTCCAGAATTTTTATGTTTCAAGAAAATCATTAAGCCAGGCATGGTGGCTCATGCCTGTAATCCCAGCACTCCGGGAGGTGGAGGCAAGAGGATTGCCTGATCCCACAGGTTTGAGACCAGCCCGGGGAACTTGGCGAGACCTCGTCTCTATAAAAGATCAAAAAATTAGCCAGGCGCGGTGGTGCATGCCTATAATTCCAGCTACTTGGAAGACTGAAGCAGAAGGATCACCTGAGCCCAGCAGGTCACCGCTACGGTGGCCATGAGTGTGCCACTGCACTCCAGCCTGGGCAAAAGATTGAGACTCCGACTCAAAAAAAAAAAAAGTAAGTAAGAAAGAAAATCACTACCAGATTGAAAATCACCGGATAGTAAGAATCTGAGTCTATTTAATTTTTTTAAAATATTGTCAGAAGCAATTGGTACTCGAAGAGCACAAAGATTTGTAAATTTCAGAGAAGCTAATGTTTTCTCACCTCAAAAATTTTAGTTCCTAACACTACTTTCCCCAAGGAGAAAAGATCTTAACTAACTAAATAAATAACATAGAACAATCTCCTTGTAAATGAAACATGCAAAAGAAAGGGGGGAACCTTTTGAAGTTGCTGCAGTAAGTCATTTCACTATTTAAAAGCCACGGAATTGAGGATTAGAGGGGTTAAGCAGTTTGCCCAAGACCACACAGTCTGGAAGAACAAGGTCTTAGTTTAGAACATAAAGCAATAAAACTCCAAATCCTCGTTAACAAATTGCTGTTTGTATGCAAATGTATTTTCTGTTTCAGAATATGTAAAAATTATAAATAGTGGGACTGGTAAAGAGGTAAGGCACTGACATTTAATAATGCCTCAACTAACCTTGAAGCAAAACTGCCTCTAAAGAGGGGAAAGAGTCTTCATAAAGCTCTTGACCTGGGAGCACCCCTTCTAAAGAACATCAAAAAAGAAAAACTAGAAAAACCCTCCACGGTGAAAGAAAAACACTTTGCAACATGCAAAAGGTGAGTCATGCCAAGTACACAGAGCTGACTGTAGCAAACAGACACAGAAATATTTGGAATGATTAGCATGATGTAGATGAAACTGAGTGTGTCTGTCTGAAGATTGTTCTAAACAGAGACTGAGAATTCTATATGAATTCTATACTTAGCTCCATCCCAGGAAATTCTCAGTCTGGCATGAAGCTGTGTGCCACAGCCTGGGATGAAGACTGGTATGAGAGTTTCAAAAGGATCCGCAGGTGAATCAGAGCAAGGACAATTAAAAAGAACAAGTACACAGCTGTTCAACTCATTTCACCTATAAGTCTCTCCAACACTTTACTGAGAAAATGTTGCGAGTCAACAACCTTGTGGTCACATATTGTCCACTTATCTTGGCTGAGACATATTCCGGGAACAATTCATGTGTCCATGTTTACACTAAGGGAAGCCAGTAAAGTAATGGACAAAGACAGCTACAATTTATATTTTCCCAGATCTGCTCCTTCTACCCTTTGGGGACTCCAGTTTTCCCACATTCCTCCAGAATTATTGTAAGAGAGACTAGAGGCTATTTTCCATGAGCAACTTGGTCTAGATCTTGGAATGACTTTTTCCCTCTCCTACTCCAATTCACTGCGGTTATTGGATATAACTCTGATCACTTCCAATCCACAAAACAGCAACTGTGATGCCTCTGTTTGCTGAAAATGCTGCCACTGCAGTTGAACATGCAGGGGTGTGCCGTTTTGGGGTCATTGTCTAATGTACAAGGCAATGTGTCTTTTATCTGATTTATGTATCAGATGACCAAGGTTCAAACTCCAACTTTTTCCCATTCACTAGGTATATTAATACTGACATAAGTTTGTGTATTTATCAAATAGAAATTTTAATAGCCTTTACCTCATAGGATTGTGGTAATGATAGATGACGTAATGTATGTAAAGCACCCAGTTAACATTTACTGAATGCTTGTTATGAGCTGAGCAATATACTAATATGGCTATTATTTGTAAACAGAAGTCATTCTCCACAGTGTTCCATGCAACAAATTGTTCTGACAGTTACTTTAGGACCTAGACTGCCTCAGAACATGAATGGCAGACACTGTGCTATGCTCAAAAACAGTCTTCATGGCCCGGCATGGTAGCTCACGTCTGTAATCCCAGCACTTTGGAAGGCCAATGCAAGAGAATTGCTTAAAACCAGGTGTTCAAGATCAGCTTGAACAACTTGGCGAGACCTCGTCTCTATAATATGTCAAAAAATTAGCCAGGCATGGTGGCACGCCTATAGTTCCAGTTACTTGGAAGTGAAGTGGAAGGATCACTTGAGCCCAGCAGGTCAAGGCTGCAGTGACCATGAGCGTGCCACTGCACTCCAGTCTAGGCGACAGAGTGAGACTCCAACTCAAAAGAAACACACACACACACACACACACACACACACAGTCTTCAGCACAGGTCCAGGCATGACTCTCCTCTGGGACAAACGAAGAGGTATACCACCAGTGCCCAGGAGATAAAATAAATTGTACCTAGTTCATTAATTACATAATCCAGTGCAATAATAAATTATTTCTTTCTAAAGTATCAATTTAAAACTATCAGATAAAAAGAAGAAACAACCCTAAAATTTTAGACCTCTAAGTATTGTTAAGGAGGGTCCCTAATGTGACAAACTCCACTAAGTTTGACTTGCCAACTCTCAAAAGACACAGGTCAAGTCCCTCTTACAGAATGGTGTCTGAAGAGTCACACTTAACCTACTTTAAGAATTTCACTAGGCACGGCGGCTCACGCCTGTAATCCCAACACTTTGGGAGGCAGAGGCAAGAGAATTGCCTGAGACCAGCGGTTCAAGACCAACTGGGTAACTTGGCAAGACCTCATCTCTACAATAAATTTAAAAATTAGCCAGGTGTGGTGATATGCACCTATAGTTCCAGTTCCTTGCAAGACTGAGGAGGAAGGATCACCTGAGGCCAGCAGTAGAGGCTGCGGTGACTGTGAGCATGCCACTACACTCCAGCCTGGGTAACAGAGTGAAACTCCAACTCAAAAGAAAAAAATAAGAATCGAATTTCATAAATTTCTCTGTCCCCTCCCTAAAAAAAAAAAAGAAAGAAAGAAAAAAGAAAAGAAAAAAAGAATTTCATGAATTCCTGAAAACTTGCCCTATAGACATCCTTTCAAGTATATACACATAGGTATATAAACAAAGTTGCTTATTGCAGCAGTGCTTTATATGTATAAAAAATACCTGTAGAGAACAGGGTAACGTAAGTCATGATACTTTTAAAAACAATTGAATAAATCTGTATGTTCTGATATAAAAAATTTTTAATATCAGTAAATTTTAAGTGTCCATATAAAAAATGTCTCTCAGAAGCAAAGAACCAAGTATCACATGTTCTCACTCATAAGCAGACCTTGAACAACTATCGTAATACTATAAGAAAGGTAGTGGAAGCAGTGGAAAACTGCCAGGGGAGGGTGGGGGTGGGATTGGCAGTAGTGGGAAACTGTCAAGGGATGGGGTGGCCACACCTCATCAATCTGCATAATGAACATTTGTATACCTAACCCTGAATTGTACTCCACATCTTTAAAATTTAAAAAAAAAATTTTTTTTAAAGTGTCTCAGCTGGGCTCGGTGGCTCAGCCTGTAATCCCAGCACTTTAGGAGTCCGAGGTGAGTGGATTGCCTGAGCCCGCGGGCTCGAGACCCGCCCAGGCAACTTGGCGAGACCTCGTCTTCTACAATAAATCAAAAACTAGCTGGGCATGGTAGCACGCGCCTGTAGTTCCAGCTACTTGGAAGGCTAAGGTGGAAGGATCACCGGAGCCTAGCAGGTCGAGGCTGCAGTGGCCGGGAGCAGCCACTGCACTCCAGTCTAGGCAGTGAGACTCAAACTCAAAAAATAAAAAATAAAACGTGTCTCGGCCGGTGTAGGGGCTCATACCTATAATCCCAGCACTTTGGGAGATGGAGGTGAGAGAATTGCCTGAGGGGTTCGAGACCACCCTGGGCAACTTGGCAAGACCTCGTCTCTACAATAAAGAAATTAACTGGATGTGATGGCAGGTGCTTATAGTCCCAGCTACTTGGAAGAATTCCCTGAGCCCAGCAGGTCCAAGCTGCAGTAGTGTGAGCATACCACTGCATCCAAGTTGGGTGACAGAGTGAGCCTCCAACTCAAAAACAAAAAAAAAGAAAAATAAACAAGTGGCTGCAGTATGTCCCCATTTATATGTACATGTCAGAGCTTTAAAATACATATACATTTTGTGTTCATATACAAATAATTCTGGAAGTATACATTAAAAATTACAGATGAGAGGGTCAGTGTTTCAGATCTTTTGACTAAACAAACCCCTTGCAAACATTGATTTCCATAAAATTGTGAATAGACATAAAACAAACAAGTATAAATCAATTACATTCATGTTTAGGAATTAAAATGACATCCAAAGCCCCTCACTCCTGATGGTTTTACTTATTTTAAACAATATTTACTATGAAAAAATTCCACTGAAAAAATTTGAGTAACATCTAGAAATTTGTTGTAAGAAGGATGCTGGGGAGATTAACATGGCTACTCCAAATCTGAGAAGGTCTGTGTGTAATGTTCTTTATCTCTTACAAAGAAATCACCCAGAGGTCCAGCGGGAAAAGATATTGGTTTGTTAGAACTTATGAGACTTCATTGGTGGCCCGTCAGTGGAGAAAGAATTCACCCAGAAGACTCCAATGGTGGTAAGTTAATTATTCAACTTGCTAAACGGTGGTTACAGTCACAGGATGCCACTCACATTGTTCTGCACTCTGCTCATTTACCCGCACCTTGTGACTCCTTACTGAGAATGTGCACATCCTGAAAAGACCAGCCAGGATCAGAAGCTGCTCCCAGAGGGAAGGGCAGAAAGAATCCAGACGTAGGGGGAAAGAGTCAATGTCTGGACAATTACCTCACAGGGAAGAAAAATAGATTGGAGATTCATGGTAATTTATTTTACTAAACCTATACTCAGGCTTTTTTGAATTCCTACTATCTTCGAACTGGAGTCGCTATGTTGTTATTTACTTATTTAAGCATCATCCATTCTCTAGTCATGTTCACAAGAAAAGAGAAAAAAGCGCTTATTCTCAGGAGCCTCCAACCTGGGAGAATTGAAAGTTACAAGGGATTATTTAATATGGGGGGAACCCCAAAAACTTGGAATTTATAAGAAAATTGTGTATTTCTTTTTTTTTTGAGTGAAAAATCACCGTATTTATTTTCCTACAAGTAATTTTTCTATAGCTTTAACATCTCCCCCCTCAAAACTAAAAACAAAGAACAAGTCCCAAAGCTCAGAACTGGATCACTTGGCCCTTTCTTTTTTTGTCTCCTCCCAGTTCAAAATGCTTGCATCTCTTAATGGCCAGCATCCTCTTGGATCTGCAGTTAGGCTCAACACATTCCAGCCTTAGTACAATCTTCTTTGTAGTCTTGGCCTTCTTCTGGAAAATTGGCTTTGTCTGCCCACCATAGCCACTCTGCTTCCGATCATAGTGCCCCTTCCCCTGGGCATACAGAGAATCCTTGCCATTCTTATACTGCATCACTTTGTGAGGTTGGTGCTTGCCACACTTCTTACAGAAAGTTCTTTGGGTTTTAGGTACATTGACCACCTCTGCAGTAGAGCTGTGTGTATGATGAACACGGAAAATTCGGCGTCCGAAAACCTGGCTGTATTTATTCTTACATGTTTAAACTTCAGTCACCTTCAAAGGACTCTCCACTTGATGCAATTCTAGCAAGACGCTTCTTCCACTGCTCAAAACAATTTTTGAACTCGTTGATTTTGCTGCCCTTTAATGCTTCAGCGTTTTTTATTTCACCTCTTCCATGTCAGCAAAAATGTTTCCTTTTGAGGACTTTTTTCATCCAGGGAAACAACAACAACAAAAGTCACTTTGGATGAGATTGGGTGAATAGGAAGAGTGGGAACAGGGGTCATGCTGCTTAGGGTCAAAAACCGTTGAACACTCAGCATGGTGTGGGCAGGTGCACTCGTAAATCACCCATCATGATATAGGTAAAAGCATTGAAAGAATCTAAAAAAAAAGTCACTGAAGCCCAATGCAGCCTCTCACAACAATGCTAGCTAATACACTGATGCCTGTGAGTTCTTAGAACACTTAACTAGCAGGGAAAGCCTATGCTACAAGGGACCTACCCTCCAAGAGATAATTCCGGTTTGTTTTGGGTCCCTCCTATATTATTTATATATTCTCTCACTTTAGTTAGTTTGACCAAATCATATTAGAAAGATATCAAGAGCCCCACATAATACAGAAGACACTGTGTTGACAATTGCTTTACACTATAAAATAGCTTAATGAAAACATGAATTGAGTGCATCAATAACTCTCAGAGAAATGTTGCAGTCCTGGTTGGATATGGTGGCTCATGCCTATAATCCCAGCACTTTGGGAGGCCGAGGGGAGAGGATTGCCTTAGTCCACAGATTCAAGACCAGACCGGGCAACTTGGTGAGACCTCATCTCTATAATAAATCAGAAAACTAGCCAGGAGTGGTGGCGCATGCCTGCAGTTCCAGCTACTTAGAAGGCCGAGGTGGAAGAATCGCCTGAGTCCAGCAGGTCAAGGCTGTGATAGCCATGAGAGTACCACTGCACTCCAGCCTGGGTGACAGAATGAGACTCCAACTAAAAAAAAAAAGAAATATTGCAATCCTCAAAATGAAGACCAAAACAATACTAATCTAAAACTATTAAATTGATGGTAGATAAGGAGGTAAGCACAATGAAAGCAGAATAAAAAAGACAGAGATTGAGGAATTAGAGAAGGTTAATAGTTATAAAAATAAAGGTAATGTAAGTATAACCCAACAAATGCATAGAAGATGCATTATTCAAGGATAAAATTCAGGCCAATTACAGTGGCTCACACATGAAATCCCAGCACTTTGGGAGGCTAAGGTGGAAGGATCACCTGAGCCTACAAGGTCAAGGTTTTGGTGACCCATAATGGTGCCACTACATTCCAGCCTAAGTAATTCAAGAAGAGTGATACCCAGACTCAAAAAAAAAAAAATAGCTGGGGTGGTGGTTACTAGCTACTTGGAAGGTTGAGGCAGAAGGATCGCCTGAGCCCAGCAGGTTGAGGCTGTGGTGGCCGTGAGCACACCACTTGCACTCCAGCCTGGACGACAGTGAGACTCCAACTAAAAAAAATTTTTTTTTAAAAATACAATTCAAGGCTGCATGCAGTAGCTCATGGCTATGATCTCAGCACTTTGGGAGGCCATGACAGGAGAACTGCTTGAAACCAAGAATTCAAGACCAGCCTAGGCAACATAGTCAGACCTTGTCTCTACAAAAAAAGCAAAAAATTAGCTGGGCATGCATGCTTTTAATCCCAGCTACTCAGGAGGCTGAGGCAGGAGGATCACTGGCACCCAGGAAGTCAAGGCTGCAGTGAGCCATGATTATAACACTGCATTGCACCCTGGGTGACAGAGTGAGACCCTGTCTATAAAAATAAATAAACAAACAAATAAATAATAAAATATACAACTCAAGAAATATCCCTGAAATGAACCAAAAACTGATTCTGCAGAACAAAATAGCACCTCCAAGAAAATTTGATCTAGAACATTCAAGTCATAGGCAAGCTAATGAGGTTCAAAAATAAACATTTTCCCCCCAGGGCATCAGGATTTTAATGGTAAACCACAAACAAAGGGGGTGGAATATAGGTTGATTCAATGCCAGAAAGAAAAAGGGCTATGGTAGCCAGTCTCCAAGATGACCTTCATGATTTCTCCTGGTATTCATATCCTCATGTGATACCCTCCCTCATTTTAATAAAGTTGGTTTGTGTGACCAACAGCATCCTTCCAAAGTGACAGCATGTCACACCCAAGACCAGCTTATAAAGGACACTACAGCTTCTGTCCTGGTCCACTCTCATTGTCCCTGGACTATCCCTCTGGGGTAAGCCAGCTGCTATGCAAAGGCCAACATTACAAAGCACTGAAGTCTTTTGCAAACAGCCAGTGAGGAAGAGATTACCAATAAAAACCACAAGAGACACTTGGCAGGACCATGGTCCTAGCCCATGGCTTTAATGCAATATCAGGAGAGATATAAGCCAAACTGTTCCCAGATTACTCATCCCGAGAAGCTGTGTACAATAATAAAGATTTGTTGTGTAAAGTGCCTCAATTTTCCAGTAGTAATTTGTTTTGCAGCAATCGATAATTTACATAATTTTCATAAAAGGAAATAAAGTGTGACCCCAAACTAATATACATTGTGAGTCAACAATAATATATTAGGACAGATTCTATTCAATAACAAAAGTAAACATATATTTTCATAATTGAAAAATGTTAGGCAATACAAAATCCATTGAAAGAACTACTTGGTAGCTGGGCGCAGTGGCTCCCGCCTGTAATACCAGCACTATGGGAAACGAAGGCAAAAGGATTGCCTGAGTCCAGGAGTTCGAGACCAGCCTGGGCATCTTGGCAAGACTTCGTCTCTACAATAAAATAAATAAATAAATAAATAAAAAATGAGCTGAGTGTGGTGGCACTCGCCTGTGGTTCCAGTTACTTGGAAGGCTGAGCCAGAAGGATCACCTGTGCCCAGCAAAGAGTGAGCCTGGGCAACACAGTGAGACTCCTACTCAAAAAAAAAAAAAAAGAAAGAAAAACAAAAAGAAAGAAGAACTACTTGGCAAGGAAATCCAGTGAATTAAGAGATTAATCAAAGAAACAGAAATTATGGTGAGTAAACTGGCAGTGAACACTGACTCTTTTTAATTGAAAAAATGATACCAAGTTTCTATGGAAATTTAGATATAGATCAGAAAATAAATGTTAAATATTATACAATGTACAAATAATAGTGACATAAGTAACAAAGTTTAAAGAAATTACAGGAATACTAAAGTCCTCAATCTTTTTCTAGAATGATTGATGTTCATTGATAACTAAAATGCAAAGATTTTATTAAAAAATTAACAGGCGGAAGCTGAGCATGGTGGCTCACGTCTGTAATCCCAGCACTTTGAGAGGCTGAGGCTAGAGGACTGCCTGAGCCCAGGGGTTCAATACCAGCCTGGACAACATGGCGAGACTTTGTCTCTACAATAAATCAAAAAATTAGACGGACCTGTTGGCGTGTCCCTGTAATTCCAGCTACTTGGAAGGCTGAAGTGGAAGGATCACCTGAGCCCAACAGGTCAAGGCTGCAGTGGCCGTGAGCATGCCACTACACTTCATCCTGGGTGACAGTGAGACTCCGACTCAAAAATAAATAATAAAATTTTTTAAAAATAGACAGTCTGACTCCAACTTTTTTGTATTTTTCACAAATTCGTTGTTAACAAGAGAAAACCTTTAGGAAATAGTGTCTTTTCTGGTGAAAAAATATGTTCTTATTTTTCTCTTTTTTTGAGTCAGAGTCTCACTCTGTCACCCAGGCTGGAGTACAGTGGCATATTCATGCCCACCACAGCCTCGACCTGCTGGGCTCAGGCGATTCTTCCACCTCAGCTTTCCAAGTAGCTGGAACCATGGGCATGCGCCACCAGCTAATTTTTTTTATTTATTGGAGAGACGAGGTCTCACCAAGTTGCCCAGCCTGGTCTTGAATCCTTGCTCTCAGGCAATCCTCTCACCTCAGTCTCCCAAAGTGCTGGGATTACAGGCATGAGCCACTGTGGCTGGAAGAAATATGTTCTGGTTTTGAATTTCAAAAATTCCCTTCATTTTATTTGTTTCTTTTTTTATAACAATATTTTTCCACTCAATCATTTGTTTATTCTGTTATAAATTTAAATCAAAATTGTATTTAGAAATAAAATTTATGCTGGGCTCAGTGACTCAAGTCTGTAATCCCAGCACTTTGGGAGGCCGAGGTGAGAGGACTGCCTGAATCCAAGGGTTTGAGACCAGCCCAGGCAACTTGGTAAGACCTCATCTCTACAACAAATCACACACCCACCAAAAAAAACTAGCCGGGCACGGTGGCGTGCATCTGTAGTTCCAGCTACTTGGAAGACTGAGGCGGAAGGATTGCCCGAGCCCAGCAGGTTAAGGCTGCAGTGGGCATGTCACTGCACTCCAACCTGGGTGACAGAGTGAGACTCCAACTCAAAAAAGTAAATAAATAAATAAATTTAGATAATGCAGTATTTATGAATTTTTATTTTCCTTTATTCATCTGCATTATATAGTAAACTATTTCCCAAGACTAAATTCTTTTCTGAAATATTTCTTTTTAGGTCTGCTAAAAGTCTGTCATATGAAGTTGTTTACTTAACTGTTTCCTTCTTATTGCACAAATCTTTTCTAAAATCTCATTTTTTTATTTTTTTGAGTCAGAGTCTCACTCTGCAGCCCAGACTGGAGTGCAGTGGCACGCTGACGGCCACCGCAGCCTTGACCTGCTGGGCTCAGGTGATCCTTCCTCCCCAGTCTTCCAAGTAGCAGGAACTATAAGTGTGTGCCACCATACCTGGCTAATTTTTTGGTTTATTGTAGAGACGAGATCTCACCAAGTTGTCCAGCCTGTTCTCAAACCCCTGGGCTTAGGCAATCCTCTTACCTCCACCTCCCAAAGTGCTGGAATTACAGGCTTAAGCCACCACGCCTGGCCTAAAATCTCATTTTTATGGAAGTTCAGAAAGCACCCTTGTAAAATGTGTCTGCATATCCATATTTTATTATTTCCTCAGAACAGATTCTAAAATGTACTAGATCAATGAGCATAAATATTTTTAAAGTAGTATAATTTAGTAGTTTGAAATAATTCTGTAATCCCAGCACTTTGGGAGGTTTAGGTAGGAGGATTACTTGAGGCCAAGAATTTGAGAGCAGCCAGGGCAGAAAATAACAAGACCTCGTTTCTACAATAAATAAATAAATAAATGTTTTTTGAGTCAGAGTCTCACTCTGTCACCCAGGCTGGAGTGCAGTGGCATGTTAACGACCACCACAGGCTTGACCTGCTGGACTCAGGTGATCCTTCCGCCTCAGTCTTCCAAATACCTGGAACTATAGGCACGCACCACCACCATGGCTATCAACACAATTCTTAACCTCTTTGGCTTTGGTTTCAAATGGACATAATAATAGCACCTTATTCTATAGTAAGAATTAAATTAAGTAAAGTAAATAAAACTCTCAGTGGTGACAGCATAAAAGAGGAATTCAGTATAAGTTAGCTACCCAGTCACTGCCCTTGTTGTTTATGAATTTCTGAATATATCTTGCATATTTTTCAAAAAACCCTTCAGAGGGAAAGTACATTCCCACCAGAGGTGTTGTCAACAGATTTATGTAGCTGTGGATTATAGCAGGTTCCAAGAATGCAGAGAAAAATAATGCACCAGAAAGATGACCTATGTATGACAGAATCCACTTCCTGGTGTTGTTATTTGGATTTGCCCCACCAAGCTCACTTTTTATTATTTGCTAGGGTATTCATTTGGAAGAGGAATGTAAATAAGTGAAGTGGAGAATTGACAGAGTATTTTTGGTAAATCAATCTCTTTTTTTTTCTTTTCCTTATTTCAGTAACTTTAGGAGGTACAAATACTTTTCGGTTACATGGATGCATTGTATAGTGGAAAAGAAGTGTACCCATCACCCCCACCTGTGCACATTGTACCCTACAGGTCATTTTTTGTTTCTCTACCTCTCTCCCCACCAGTAAATCAAACTCTTAAAATTAATTTGATATAAACATTCTGGTTGATGAGGGAAAATCTGTTTGCTTGAAATTTTAGAAATATCTTCATCAAGCTGAATATATCTTGCATATTTTCCATAAAACCCTTCAGTGGGAAAGTACATTCCCTCCAGAGGTGTTGTCGGCAGATTTATGTAGCTGTGGATTATAGCAGGTTCCAAGAATGCAGAGAAAAATAATGCATCAGAAAGATGACCTATGTATGAGAGGCTTACACGTGAAATCCCAGCACTTTGGGAGGTGGAGACGCGAGGATTGTCTGAGCTCAGGAGTTCGAAACCAGCCTTAGCAACATGGTGAGACCTTGTCTCTACAATAAATCAAAAAATTATCTGGGCATGGTGGTGCATGCCTGTGGTTCCAGCTACTTGGAAGGCTGAAACAGAAGAATCCCATGCCCAGCAGATTGAGGCTGCAGTCGCAGTGAGTGTGCCACTGCACTCCAACCTGGGCGACAGAGTGAGACTTCATCTCAAAAAAAGAAAAGAAAAGAAATGTCTTCATTATTATTCCATAATTTTTTCCTATGCATACAAGAAGCTAGGGGAAGAGAAGAGAGAAAGCTGGGTACCCTCTTCTGCTTGGTATTTGAAAAATAGATACATGCCAGACATGGTGGTACCTACCTGTAATCCCAGTCACTTGGGAGTTGAGACTAGTTCGTACAAGAGAAAGACCCTGTCTCATTTTTTTTAAGACAAATAGAAACATATTTAATTTTTAAATGTTATTTTTTTATACACATCAATTTTCTTTTCTGAGTCTTGGTGTCACTCTGTTACCCAGGCTGGAATGCATTGTCGCAATCACAGCTCACCACTGACTCAACCTCCTGGGCTCAGGAGATCCTCCCACCATGGCCTCCCAAAGTGCTGTGATTATAGGCCTGAGCTGCTGTGCCCAATCAATTTTTATCATTGGCTATGTACTGTGCACTCTCACAATCCCAACACTTTGGGAAACCTAGACAGTAGGATTGCTTGAGGCCAGGCATTTGAGACTAGCCTGGTCAACAGAGCAAAAACACTTCTCTACAAAAGATTAGTTGGGCATAATGGTGCGTGTCTGATAAATCAGCTACTCAAGAGAATGCGGTGGAAGGATTGCTTGAACCCAGAAGGTCAAGACTGTGGCGTGCTATGATCATGCCACTGCACTTCAGCCTGGGTGACAGAGCGAGACTTTGACCAAAAAAGAAAAAAAACTTCCAGACAAGGTGGCTCATGCGTATAATCCCAATCCTCTTTGGCTAGAGAATTGCCTGAGCCCAGGGGCTCAAGAGCAGCCTGTACAATTTGGCAAGACCTCGTCTCTACAATACATCAAAAAATTAACTGGGCGTGGTGGCACACACCTGCAGTTCCAGCTACTTGGAAGCTGAGGTGGAAGGATGTCTGAACCCAGCAGGTCCAGGCTGTGGTAGCCATGACCATGCTATTACACTCCAACCTGGATAACAGAGTGAGACTTCAACTAAAAAAAAAAAACTTATTAAACTTATTGTAGTAAAACCACAAACTTCATTGTCATAATTAAGAGTGTTCTCATAATTCGTGATCTACTGATGGTAATAATATCAATAATTTAAAAATAAAATGTAATTGTATTCAATGTAGAGAAGAAACATGAGGCCTGATTAGGTCAGCATTAACTGAATAGACTGTGTAAACTATTTTGAGAAAGGAAATCTCAGAATGAGATTACAAGAGCTGTAAAAGCTGAATGGCAAACTGAAAAACATTTGCTGCTGGAACATGACAAAGAGCAGCCGGGAGCTCAAGCCTGTAATCCCAGCACTTGGGAAGACTGAGATGAGAGGATTGCCTGAGCCCAGGGGTTTGAGACCAGCCTGGGCAACTTGGCAAGACCTCATCTCTACAATAAAAAAAAAAAAAAAATTAGCCAGGCGTGGTCGTGTGCGACTGTAGTTCTAGCTACTTAGAAGGCTGAGGCACAAGGATTGCCTCAGCCCAGTAGATCAAGGCTGCGGTGGCTGTGAGTGTGAGCGTGCATCTGCACTCCAGCCTGGGTGACAGACTCTGGCTCAAAACAACAACAACAACAACAAAAAGACAAAAAGCAGTCAACTGTTGCTGTTAAAGAAACAAAACCCCACAATCAGTCAGACATTTTACAAACCTCTGGCTGACCCATAAGTGGCTTACAATCAAAGTCAAACATCGATCCATCAGAACTACCTCATTTGCATGGCAGGAACCCAAATGCATAAAAGGAATTCTAAAATTCACCCTAAGCTAAGAGAGAATCAAACATCGAAAGAATCTCAGGCCACTATTCCCCGCCCCTGCAGCAGACAGCTGATGTTCACTGTTGTCCTGCTTGCAGTGCCTTTCAGTAAGTTACTTGTTTTTCTACCTACTTATCTACCTACCTATCTATGTATATATCTATCATTTGTTTAGAGTTGGAATCTCACTCTGTTGCCTAGGCTGCCACCTCTACCTGCTGGTTTCAGGTGTTCCTTCCCTGTCAGCCTTCTCAGGCAATCTTCTCACCTTTGCCTTCCAAAGTGCTGGGATTACAGGTGTGAACCAGCATGCCCACCTTAATTTAAGAGCTTATGTTTTCTAAAAATGTTGATTTTTATTTTATTGACTCTTTGGGTTGGAGTCTCACTCGGTTGTCCAGGCTGGTGTGCAGCAGCAGGATCACTGCTCATTGCATCCTCGACCTCCTGGGCTTAGAGCTACTACCCAGCCAATTTTTTTATTTGAAAAAAATAAATTGGCCATTGCTTTAGTAGGCTCTGGTGTGGCCATGTGCCCTTTGAGCTGTGGCTACCACCATGCTTCCTAAACTCTGACCCTGTCTCCTACCTTCGAGACATAACTCCTCTCTCTCCCCGCCCCACACACAAACACACACTCTTACTTTCCAAATAAACTATATTTTCTTATCTAAAAAAGAAATATGTAAAAATTTTTAAAATTTTTAAAAATGATTTAAGAGATGAGGTCACGCCCAAGGGCTGGTTTCGAACTCCTGAGCTTAAGTGATCCTCCCACCTCAGCCTCCCAAAGCACTGGGATTCCAGGAATGAGCCACCACAGCCATGCAAAAAAAAAAGTCATAAAAAAACATGTTTAAGAGTTTATTGAAATGAAAGACACATTGCAAATGAGAATTAAAGAATATCACAATTTTAAATCAAAATTATTTTGAAATGCTAAAGTTTTAACTTTTTGAATATTTAATTACCCCTTATTGATTTTTAAAATTAAAATGGCTCAGCCTGTAATCCTGCGCCTTTGTGAGGCTGAAGTGAGTGGATTGCCTGAGCCCGCGGGTTCGAGACCCGCCTGGGCAACTTGACAAGACCTCATCTCTATAGTAAATCAAAATGAGCCGGGTGTGGTAGCACGCACTGTAGTTCCAGCTACTTGGAAGGCTGAGGCGGAAGGATCGCCAGAGCCCAGCAGGTTGAGGCTGCGGTGGCCAGGAGCAACCACTGCACTCTGGTCTGGGTGACAGAGTGAGACTCCAATTCAAAAAAAAAAAAAAAAAGAAATTAAAATGAGCATAATTCTAGCATTCAGTGTCATCTAGTTGCCAAGATAAATAATTGTTATCCCATTTTGGTATGTTTGGATATATATATATATATATATATATATATATATATATATATATACACACACACTTACAAGTAACATGAATTGTTCAGTATCACATGGCACTGCTCCAAATGTCATTTTTTAGTCACCTCAGAAGTACTCACAGTTGGGAGCATGGAAAATAAAAGGAAGCTCTCATTAACAGAAAAATGACACTTCCATTAAAGGATCTGCTGGGTTCGTACTGAGTTGAGGCAGGGAGTCGAGGAAACCAAGGTTCTTGGTGTATATAGATGGCAGCCTTGAGAGACAATGAGTAGCTTCTCCGGGGATTCTCAGGAAGGGGATTCTAGACAGATGCCAATTTCCCCAAGAGACAGCTTTTTATTTCCTTCAATACCTGTTATGCGATGTTATGCCAGAGTCAGGTTGGAAAGTAAGCCATATGATGCAGGGTTAATAAAAACCCATCTGATGAGACTTTATGGTGCCTAGGGCATGAATCCCCAGGTCCCTTAGTTAGGAATTTGGGCAAGAGAAAAAATGTTGAGAGGTTAGTCCTCCTGACCCTTTGTTTTTTCTTCTTAGCCAGGCACTCCTGTACGGCAGAGTATTGGCAGTAGCACACCCTCAAACCTTTATGTTTGGCCACGGTGGCTTTTACTTTCAAGGACATCAGCAGGACATGTCCAGGGAAATCAATTATTTCCCTGGGGCCTGAATGATGTTAGACTCAAGAATGAATGTTTAAGGTGACAGGTCATTCTGTTCCAGCATGAGCATTCGAATGAAAAGGTGCCCATGTATGTTCTTTTTTTTAGAGATAGGGTCCCTGTCACCCAGGCTGGGGTGCAGTAGTATGATCACGGCTCATTGCAGTCATAACCTGATGGGCTCAAGCAATCCTCCCACCTCAGCCTCCCAAGCAGTTTAGACAACAAGCATGTGTCACCATGCCCAACTAATATTTGTTTGTTTTATTTTTTTTTTTGTAGAGGCAGAGTCTAGCTATGTTGCCCAAGCTGGTCTCAAACACCTACTCTCAAGTGATCCTCCTACCTCAGCCTCCCAAAGTGCTGGGATTAGAGACATGAGCTACCACACCCGGCTGCTATGTGTTCTTTAATGAAAGGACAGAGCCCAAAGTGGAGTCTCTGGTCACCTTGAGCTCATACATGACAATAATCCTTTCCCAAAACCCTGAGTGAGTCACAAGACATTAAGATAAACATCTCCCAATAATTTGTCTTTCAGCTACCAGCCCGGCCATTCCAGTCTATGTTTTATTTTTTAATTTTTGAGTTGGAGTCCCACTGTCTCCCAGACTGAGTGCAGTGGCACGTTCATGGCCACCGCAGCCTCGACCTGTTGGGCTTAGGTGATCCTCCTACCCCAGCCTTCCAAGTAGCTGGAACCACAGGTGTGTACCACCACCCCCGGCTAATTTTGTGATTTATTGTAGAGATAAGGTCTTGCCAAGTTGCCCAGGCTGGTCAAACCACTGGGCTCAGGCAATCCTCTCGCCTCCGCCTCCCAAAGTGCTGGGATTAAAGGCACGAGCCACCACGCCCGGACCAGTCTATGTGATTAACCACCTGAGACTAACTCACCTATCTGGCTACCAGCCCATCATTTTCCTATGTGCTCCTGACTGACCCACCCATCTGTCCAGTTGGCAGAGATATGAGAAAGGGATTCCATCACCATGACGTCAGCTCCTGTATGTGCTTGCCCTCCTGCCTCCAATAAAAGGGAAGCTTTAGGCTGGGCTTGGTCACTCAGCCTGTTATCCCAGCACTTTGAGAGGCTGAGGCGAGTGGATTGCCTGAGCCCGCAGTCACAAGACCAGCCCGGGCACCTTGGTGAGACCTCGTCTCTACAATGAATCAAAAAATTAGCAGGGTGCGGTAGTATGCACCTTTAGTTCCGGCTACTCGGAAGACTGAGGCAGAAGGATCGCTGGAGCCCAGCAGGCCAAGGCTGTGATGGCGATGAGCGTGCCACTGCACTCCAGCCTGGGCAATGGAGTGAGACTCCAACTCAAACAAAGAAAGGGGGAAGCTTTAAAAATTTTCAACCTCAAGCATTCACTACCAAGTATTCCTTAAGTGTCTGGCCCCCTCTCCAATCTTTGAGAAGTGGATCCACTCTTTTTCTCTGATCTACTTTCTAAATAAATTTTCTTTCTAATCTAATTTCTGTGCAGATCTTTGTATACCCATAGCACTGGCTCAACTCACCAACCTAACATTTAATATAGATATTTTGTGGCTGTTTCTGTGATATGTACCTCTCCAGTGTGGGACCCTCAGCAATAGTTACTTTTGCCCAGGTCTAAGAGCAGAACTACCGCTGGAAAGTGAGTATTGCTTCTATCTTCAAAGTCTTCATCCAGAGAACCCAAGTAGAGGTTTGTTATCATTAGGGTTGCTAGTAGAATCCCTTCAGAATCACAGTAGCTTCTCAAGAATAGACATTTCTGGAGAGGCAAGAAACCCAAGGGAGAATTCTAAGGGGCTAGCTCTTCCATTCACAATAACAGCAAGGCAAGAAGCAGAGGACCCATGAGTCTGGTTCAGAAGAGATCGCAGGGCCACCTCCTCCTGGCCCTGTTGTTCCTTTCTGACCCAGAGTTAGAGCCACGTCCTTACTCCATATCACTTCATATTAAGGGGCCTTGGGTGAGACCACCCTAGTCCACATCTACAAATCTCCCTGAAACCAAACCTCGGTAGCAAACTTGGGGAGCAGGGAGAGAAGTGTTTCTCTTCCTTCCCAGAAGACCCCGAATTCCTTGTGCAAATGGTTTCCCTCAACTACTCGGTTTGGGAGCTAGCTTTAAACAAAATGCCTCTTTTTACCTTTCTCCTGGGCATTACTCAAGCTCTCCTAGTAAACAAAAGGCATAATGATCTATTCATGGGCGGTCTTCCATTGCTGCCCATACAAGATGGGAGTGGTAACCTCTTTTGGAGGAGGAGAAGAGAAAAAAATATTCATGTGATCCTTTTGTGAGGCATTGTGATATTGTGAAATATATGAGGGGGGACCCCCAAAACTTGGAATTTATTTATAAAAACTGTCTTTATTCTTACATGTTTGTTTATTTTGAGTTGGAGTCTTACTCTGTCATCCAGGCTGCAGTACAGTGGCATGCTCATGGCCACCGCAACTTCAACCTACTAGGCTCAGAAGATCCTTCCACCTCAGCCTTCCAAGTAGCCGGAACTATAGGCGTTGGCTATCGTGCCGGGCTAATTTTTTGATTTATTGTAGAGAGGAGGTATCACCAAGTTACCCAGACTGGTCTTGAATCCCTGGGCTCAGGCAATCCTCTTGCCTCGGCCTCCTAAAATGCTGGGATTATAGGCTTGAGTCATCGCACTCGGCCTATTCTTACATGTTTAAACTTCAGTTGCCTTCAAAGTACACCCCATTTGATGCAATACACCTGAGATGCTTTTTCGCTGCTCAAAACAGTTTTTGAACTCATCAATTTTAATTCCTTTTAGTGATTCTGCCATTTTTTGTTTCACCTCTTCCACATCAGCAAAATGTTCTCCTTTGAAGACTTGGTTCATCTGGAAGGAAAGTCACTCGGAGTGTGAGATCGGGTGAATAGGGAGGGTGGGGCACAGGGGGTCATGCTGTTTTGGGTCAAAAATTGCTGAACACTGTGGGCAGGTGCATTGTCATAGTGGAAGAACCAGTCACCTGTTTGCCACAACTTGGGAGGTTTCCTCTGCAAATCATGACGCAACTGTCTCAAAACTTCCAGATAAAAACTCTGGTTAAACCAGGCTCAGTGGCTCAGCCCACAATTCCGCGCCTTTGGGAGGATGAGGTGAGTGGATTGCCTGAGCCCATGGGTTTGAGACCCGCCTGGGCAGCAAGACCTCATCTCTACAATAAATCAAAAAATCAGCCGGGTGTGGTAGCACGCACCTGTAATTCCGGCTACTCGGAAGGCTGAGGCGGAAGGATCGCCGGAGCCCAGCAGGTCGAGGCTGCGGTGGCCAGGAGCAGCCACTGCACTCCAGTCTGGGTGACAGAGTGAGACTCCAACTCAAAAAAAAAAAACTCTGGTTGACCGTCCTATCCGGAGGAGCAAATCTCAAGTGTACTACAAAGGGCCCACCCTCCAGAAGATAATTCTGGATTTTTTGGTGGGGGTCCCCTCTGTATAATGGGTCTTCAGTTTCCGGACATACAATTGTTAAAATCCTTGCGATCACCAAAGCGCTGCCTTTTGTATGCTAATACTGACTGATATCTTGAGGGTGGTGCTGATCACCCGAAAAACAAAGGCATAATTAGAGGGCTGGGACTTTCAGCCCTAGCCTCCAACTTCCAGGTAGGGGAGACTCAGGGACTGAAGGTGAACTTGACTACCAATAGTCAATTATTTCATCATCAAGCCTCTGAGATCCCAAGAGGACAGCACAGACGAGCTTCCAGATCTTTCAACATGTGGAGACTCCTAGGGTGTGGTGTCCAGGAGTGGCAGGGATGCTTCACACACCTTCCCCCATACCTTGCCCTAGGCATCCCTTTATCTGTATCTTTTGTGATATCCTTTATAAACCTTTAAACATATTTCCCTGAGTTCTGTGAGCCATTCCAGCAAATTAATCAAACCCAAAGTAGGGGTCATGGGAACCCCCCCTTACAAGTTGAGAATGATCCAACTTGAAGTCAGTCATTTTAAGGTTCTAGAGACCCAGATTTGTAACTGGTGTCTGTTTGGGGCAGGGGGAGGAGTCTTGGGGGCTGAGCCCTCAATTTGCGGGATCTGATGCTATCTCTAGGCAGGCAGATGGTGTCAGAATTGAATTGGTAGACACCCAGCTGGTGTCTGCTGCAGAATCGATTGCTTTCTTGCTGGTAGAGAGAAATCCCCATATATTTTGGAGTCACAGAATTCTTTCTATGTTCATTGCTTTTTGTTTGTTTATTAGTAGGGTCTCGCTTTGTTGCCCAGGCTGGAGCAGTAGCACAGTCCCAGCTCACCACAGCCTCTACCTTCTGGGCTCAGACGATCCTCGTGCCTCAGCATCCAGAGTAGGTAAGACTAGAGGCATGCACTACCACACCCAGCTAATTTTTTTGTAGTGTTTTTGTAGAGACGAGATCTCACTATGTTGCCCAGGCTGGTCTCAAACTCCTGGGATCAAGCGATTTACCTGCCTCGGCTTCCCAAAGTGCTGAGATGACAGGCACGAGCCATTGCTCCTGGCCATTCTGTGTTAATTATAGTTGTGTTGGGGTGAGAACAGGAGAAACACAGTTTTAGGATTTTTACTGAAACAGGCATACATTTGGCACATAATCCTATCAGACAGGTAAATAGAAGCTTAATATTTGATATGTTTGGAATTCAGTGGAACCCTTCAAACAGTGCTGAGATATTATCATGGTAATTTGATTCACTCGTAATTTAATATGTTTTATCTAGTTGTTGTTTCAGGAGAAATGTATCTCTATTGTTTGTCAAGGGTATTACAGCTGGGTGCGGTGGCTCATGCCTATAATCTCAGTACTTTGAGACGTGAAGGTGAGAGGATTGCCTGGGTTCAAAGGTTCGAGACCAGCTTGGGTAACTTGGTGAGACCTTGTCTCTACAATAAATAAAAAAACTAGCCGGATGTGGTGGCATGTGCCTGTGGTTCCAGGTACTTGAAAGGCTGAGGCGGAAGTATCACCTGAGTCAAGCAGATCGAGGCTGTGATGGCTGTGAGTATGTCACTGCACTCCAGCCTGGGTGACAGAATGAGACTCCTACTTAGAAAGAAAAAAAAAGGTATTACCTTTTTACTTGTTATAACTTGGTAGTTTATTGGTGGCTATTGGTTGTATTTTATTGGTAGTTGATTAGTGGCTATTCTTAATTAACTCTGAAGTTGTGTACTGACAGGCTTATCAAGATTCTGGATTTTACCAGAGGCAACCATAACATGCACTTTTTTTGTTTGTTTGTTTTTTGTTTGTTTGTTTTGTTTTTTTTGAGTTGGAGTCTCACTCTGTCACCCAGACTGTAGTGCAGTGGCCGCTCCCGGCCACCGCAGCCTCGACCTGCTGGGCTCCGGCGATCCTTCTGCCTCAGCCTTCCAAGTAGCTGGAATTACAGGCGCGCGCTGCCATGCCCAGCTAATTTTTTGATTTATTGTAGAGATGAGGTCTCGCCAAGTTGCCCAGGTGGGTCTCGAACCCGCGGGGCTCAGGCAATCCTCTCACCTCAGCCTCCCAAAGTGCTGGGATTACAGGCTGAGCCACCAGGCCCGGCTTTGTTTTTTTTTTTGTAGAGCCAAGGTCTTGCCAAGTTGCCCAGGTTGGTCTCAAACCCATGAACATGCATATCTTTAAAGACGAGTATAAAATTTCTTAACACTTTTAGATGAAGATAAAATCAGTCTAATTTTATGTAATTTTATTTTATTTTTGAGTTGGAGTCTCACTCCGTTGCCCGGGCTAGAGTGCAGTGGCACGCTCATGGCTACCGCAGCCTTGAGCTGCTAGACTCAGGGAATTCTTCTGCCTCAGCCTTCCAAGTAGCTGGAACTGCAGGCATGTGCCACCATGCCTGGCTAATTTTTTGACGTATGTAAAGACAAGGTTTCACCAAGTTGCCCAGGCTGGTCTAGAACCCCTGGACTCAGGAAATCCTCTCGCCTCTGCCTCCCAAAGTGCTGGGATTATAGGTGTGAGCCACCAGGCTTGGTCTTCATTTTCTTTCATGTGCAGATGGAACATATAAAAAGAAAACTTATAATGTTTAGAATATGGACTTTCTATAATCGCATAATAGAAAACTTTAAAATTATTTTATTATGGCCGGGTTCAGTGGCTCAGCCTGTAATCCCAGCACTTTGGGAGGCGAGCAGATTGCCTGAGCCCCGGGGTTCGAGACCAGTCCGGGCAACTTGGCGAGACCTCGTTTCTACAATAAATCAAAAATTAGCCGGGCATGGTAGCGCGCGCCTGTAGTTTCGGCTACTTGGAAGGCTGAGGCGGAAGGATCACCAGAGTCCAGCAAGTTGAGACTGCGGTGGCCAGGAGGGTGCCACTGCACTCCAGTCTGGGCGACAGAGTGAGACTCCAACTCAAAAAAAAAATTTTATTCTCTCTCTCTCTCTCTCTCTCCCCCTCCCCCTCCCCCACGGTTACAGACCCCTCTCCTTTTCCCCTGTAACCACCGCTTTAATAAATCTCTTGGTCTTTAAAAAAAAAAAAAAAAATTTTATTACCTATATTAATTTTTTTCAATTACAAAATTAGTTAGTATTCATTACAGAAAACATGAAAAATATTTAAAAATACAAGGAGAAAAATAAAAATCATCTAGGTTTCTTTCTTTCTTTCTTTTTTTTTTTTTGAGGTGGAGCTTCATTCTGTCACCTGGGCCGGAGTGCAGTAGCACACGTATGACCACCGTAGCCTCGACCTTCTGGGCTTCGGCAATCCTTCTGCCTCAGTTTTCCAAGTAGCTGAAACTACAGGCATGCACTATCACGCCTGGCTAATTTTTTTTTTTTTTTTAATTGTAAAGATGAGGTCTCACCATGTTGCCCAGACTGGTCTTGATCCCAAGGGCTCAGGCAATCCTTCCTGTCACCTCAGCCTCCCAAAGTGCTGGGATTACAGGCTTGAGCCACCAAGCCTGGCCATCTATGTTTCTTAATCCAAATTTAAACATATTCACATTTTGATGTAAGACCTACCAGTATTTTCTCAGCAAATCTATATGTATATCACTCATAACAAAACAGGGCCAGGTATGGTGGCCCAAACCTGTAATCCCAGCACTTTGGGAAGCTGAGGTGTGAGGTCTGCCTGAGCTCATGGGTTCAAGACCAGCCTGGGCAACTTGACAATACCTTGTCTCTACAATAAATCAAAATATTAGCCGGGCATGGTGGCGTGCACCAATAGTTCCAGGGATTCGGAAGGCTGAGGTGAAAGGTTCCCCTGAGCCCAGCAGGTCAAGGCTGTGGTGTCCATAAGCGTGCCACCACACTCCAGCCTAGGTGATAGACTGAGACTCCAACTCAAAAAAACAAAACAAAACAAAAACCGAAAACTGAATGGGATTATGCTTTTTATTTAGTTAAAAAAAAACCAACAAATAGTTTTTTTTAGCACATATCCAGTTATACAGTTTGATGTGTTCACTTAACATATTGCAATTTTTTCTTTCTTTCTTTCTTTCTTTTAAGAGACAGGTCTCATTTTATGTCACCCAGGCTAGAGGGCAGAGGCACAATCACAGCTCATTGTAACCTCTTAACTCCTTGACTCAGGTGATCTTCCCACCTCAGCCTCCCAAGGAGCTGGGACTACAGGTGTGTGTCACCACACCCAGTTAAACTTTTATTTTTTAATTTTTTAAATGTTTTGTAGAGATGGGGTTTCACTCACTATGTTGCCCAGGCTGGTCTGGAACTCCTGGCCTTAAGCGATCCTCCCACCTCAGCCTCCCAAATTACTGTGATTATAGTCATTAGCCACCATGCCCAGCTGGCGTTTTTTTTTTTTCATGTATTCAATAGTTTTCTGTGAGACTTATATAAAAAGTGTCTGTACAGGTGGTGGTCTCATGATACCCACTGCAAAGCACACATAGCTACCTCCTTCCCATGTCCCTCCCTACCTCACATTCACAATAAGCAACTATTCTACATACCCACTAGGAATGTGTACAAGAGCCTATTTCCAGCACCTTCTACCATAGGACATTATGTGTTATTCAGTATGGGCAACCCTTTAATTACTAGAGAAGGGTTTGGTATTTTTTCCATACAATTAATTGCCTTTAATTGCCCAGTTAGTGCAGTGGCACGCTCACAGCCACTGCAGCCTCGACCTGCTGGGCTCAGGTGAAACTTCTGCCTCAGCCTTCCAAGTAGCTGGAACTACAAGTGCGTGCTACCACGCCCCGCTAAGTTTTTGATTTATTGTAGAGACAAGGTCTTGCCAAGTTACCCAGACTGGTCTTGAACCCATAGGCTCAGGCAATCCTCTCATCTAGGCCCTCCAAAGGGCTGGGATTACAGGCTTGAGCCACTGCGCCTGGCCACGTTAGTGTATAATTTTATGGTTTGCTCTTCTTCAGCACACTTGTGATCTGTGCACGTTTCCATATGTATGCTGTATTTATATAACATTTAACAGTAGCCAGTGTTTTTCTGATATAGCTATATGTGTCTATATACATAGCACCATTTGGCCTTTTTTTTCTTTTTCTTTTCTTTTTTTTTGGGGGGGTGGTGTAGTTTCACTCTTTCACTCAGGTTGGAGTGCGCTGGCACGCTTATGGCCACCATAGCCTCGATCTGCGGGGCTCAGGCGATCCTTCCACCTCAGCCTTACAAGTAGCTGGAAGTACAGGTATGTGCCACCATGCCCGGCTTATTTTTTGATTTATTGTAGAGATGAGGGCTTGCCAAGTTGCCCAGGCTGGTCTCGAACCAGCAGGCTCAGGCAATCCTCTCACCTCAGCCTGTCCCAAAGTGCTAGGATTATAGCCAATGCGCCCGGTTTTTTTCTTTTTCTTGAGTCAGGGTCTCACACTGTTGCCCAGGCTGGAGTGCAGTGGCATGATCATGCTATCGCAGCCTCAACCTCTTCGTCTTTCTTTCTGAGCTAGGTATTCCTGCCCTGCAAAGTGTCCCTGCACTAAGAGGCAGTGTATTTTTTTTTTTTACATGGGTGGCAGCAGCAACATAAACTCAAACCTTTGCTTTTGGTAATCTATTTTACCAACTATATATACATATATTTCCTAGTTATTCTGTTCATATTTAAGTTCTTTAATACATTTGGGTATTTGTTGTGAGATGAAATTTATTTTTCCAAATTGTCAACTAATTTTAGCAAGAGCATTTGTCTTTAAATATGAATAGATTATTATACTTATTATTATTATTATTATTATGTTGAGTAGGATTCTCATTCTGTTGCCCAGGCTGGAGTACAGTGGCATGCTCACAACCACTGCAGCCTTGACCTGCTGGGCTCAGGTGATCCTTCCAAGTAACTGGAACCACAGGTGCGTGCCACTACACCTGGCTAATTTTTTTTTTTTTTGATTTATTGTAGAGACGTGGTCTCACCAAGTTGCCCAGGCTGGTCTTGAACCCCTAGGCTCGGGCAATCCTCTTGTCTCAGCCTCCCAAAGTGCTGAGATTACGAGTGTGAGCCACCGCACCTGGCCTAAATATGAATAGATTAGTTGCTCTCTTTCCTCCCTCAATTTTAGCATTCATATTTTCAAAGTGCACAAGATAGATCGATCTTTTGACTACTGTGTCTAAAGTTCTATGACTTAGTAGCACAGATGCTAGACAATAACTTCTAGTAACATAGAGCCATAAAGAGGAGGAAGCACTGAAGTAAATACACCAATCAGATACTGTAGCTGACAAGTCTAGAAAGCCTTGAAGAACCAGCCTAGCAATGATAATTGTGTTCATACCAGCAAAGCCCAAGATATTTAAAAAGATGAAAATAAAGAAAAAGAAGTTGCTTCTCCCAGAATTGAGATCTATAGCCCAGGGAAGAAATTATCAAAATAAGCAAATCTAGCCACATCAGCAGCAGAGCAGTCCCTCATTTTGTGGGAGAGCTGCCGCAGAAAGGTACCTTCCCCTCCCCCTGGTAGTGGGATAACAATTTGGCCCCGTGGTTCCTGCACATCCATAGATTCCTCCATTAGCACCTGATATTGACCTGGAAGCACTGCAGACTCTGGCAACTGTATTGATATTACTGTGTTCATAGACAAGAATCATCATCAGCCCTTGAGCTTCTCCCAGAATGGACATATCTAGTGAGTAAACGTTGGAACTGAAGTTTTTAATCCTAGAAACTAGACCCCAAGGGGCTTGGCATGGGAGCCAACCGGAGAAAATTCTACTCACTATCCCTGAATCGTGATTCTTTCCAGTGCGTCTACAGGCCTCTTGGTTGGAGGAGCACACCTTGCAGCCTCTAGCCTGCCACAGGCACTCCGTGACCTTTGCTCCCACTGGCACCATCTTGACCACCTGCTGCCTCCTGGAGCAGGAGCTAAGAATCCCACCTAAGGCGGCCCCTGTGCTTCCTGCCACCCAGGTAACCTGAGGCACCTGGTTAGCCCCTCAGCCTCCAGGACATATAACTTTACTTAGTCTACCCCCTTTGATCCCTACACCCGAGTGCTTCAGGAATTCTGGATACCAAGGTATGACCAGTCCTCAGCATTACTGATAAGACCACACACATTTATTGTTAGGGGCAGGGGTTAGTAATGAATTCCACTTCACATTTATTACTGGGGATAGACTACCATTATCCACAGCATTCGTTTTCTTTCTCGTCTCAGGACATTTGTTACAACCCTAGTATGTCTGGGTCTTATTTTAAATGAGGGAAATCAAGAGTGAAAAAGATGAAAACTGCCTTCTGTACCAATACAGACCTTTTAAACATAGTCATGACTTCCTGACTGTATGGCACACCAGGAATCTTACCGTGAATTTCATTTTCTACTAAATCTATTGCTTCAAGGCCTGGTAATCTCTAGGAGCACAGAAAACCTATCTTGTTCCCTAATTTAACTTTACTTATAATAGTATCCATCACTTATTGATTGGAGAAATATAGAATAATTATGTAGAGCTATTTATTTTCTGAATAGGCAATGCATGCACATAGTATAAAATTCAAAAGGTATTTTTAAAAATAGTGAAAATGTAGTATTCCTCCCCTGGTTTCCCTTCTTCAAAAACAATCACCATTAGCTGGATGTGGTGGCTCATGCCCGTAATCCCAGCACTTTGGAAGGTTAAGGTGGAAGGATTGCTTAAGGCCAGGAGTTTGAGACCAGCCTGGGCAACAAAGTGAGACCCCAACACTGCCAAAAAAAAAAATTTAGTCAGGCATAGTGGCACACACCTGTAGTCCCAGTGACTTGAGAGGCTGAGGTGGGAGGATCACTTTTCAAGTCTGCAGTGAGCTATAATTACATTACTGTACTCCAGCCTGGGCAACAGAGTGATACTCTCTCTCTGGAAAACAAACAAACAAGCCGGGCTTGGTGGCTCAGCCTGTAATCCCGCACCTTTGGGAGGCTGAGGTGAGTGGATTGCCTGAGCCTGCGGGTTCGAGACCCGCCTGGGCAACTTGGCGAGACCTCTTCTCTACAATAAATAAAAAAAATCAGCCGGGTGTGGTAGCATGTGCCTGTAGTTCCGGCTACTTGGAAGGTTGAGGCGGAAGGATCGCCGGAGCCCAGCAGGTCAAGGCTGCGGTGGCCAGGAGCAGTCACTGCACTCCAGTCTGGGTGACAGAGTGAGACTCCAACTCGAAAAAAAAAAGAAAAAGAAAACAAACTCTTATCAGTGTTTTTTCTATGTCCTTACAGAAATAATAACATGCATTTAAATATATACACACACAGGCCAGGCACAGTGCTACACACCTGTAATCCCAGCACTTCGGGAGGTGGAGATGAAAGGATTGCTTGAGCTCAGGTGTTCGAGACTAGCCTGAGCAACTTGGCAAGACTTCTCTCTACATAAATCAAAAAATTAGCTGGATGTGGTGGCATGCACCTGTGTTTCCAGCTACTTGGAAGGCTGAGGTGGAAGGATTGCCTGCCGGAAGGTTGAGGCTGCGGTGGCCATGAGCATGCTGCTGCACTCCAGCCTGGACAACAGAGTGAGACTCTG
>NW_007259562.1:689816-691318 GCF_000164805.1 Carlito syrichta | reverse complement strand
AATCTTTCTTTTTTTTTTTTTTTTTTTTTTTTTTGAGTATGAGTCTTACTCTGTTGCACAGGCTGGAGTGCAGTGGCATACTCATGGTCACTACAGCCTCAACCTGCTTGGCACAGGTGATCCTTCTGCCTCAGCCTTCCAAGTAGCTGAATCCACAGATGCGTGCCACCACGCCCAGCCAAAATTTTGATTTATTGTGGAGATGAGGTCTCACTAAGTTGCCCAGGCTAGCTTTGAATCCCTGGACTCAGTAATGTTCTAAACTCAGCCTCCCAAAGTACTGGGATTACAGGTGTGAGCCACTGCACCTGGTTTTTTTTTTAATTAACAAAATATCCTTGATTCAATGCTATTTTACAAAGAGAAAAATATTAATATTTCATTTGATTTTATTTTTAGTTTGGAAAATGTAGTTTATTTAGAAAGTAAGTTAGAGAGAGAGAGAGCAGAGATTCACCTCCCCAAGGTAGGGGAGGTGGTCAACGCTATATTTAGAAGGTAAACTAGAGAAAGAGGAGATTCATCTTCCCAAGGTAGGGAAGGGGGCCAAAGTCAGGAAACATGGCCTGGCCATACCTCAAAGAGCACATGGCCACCCATAGCTTAGCAAGGTAATGGCCAATATTTCATTTTAAAAACTGCCTTAATGACATACATTTTGTTTTTCTCACAGAGACAATATGAGAACTTATTCCGGCCAGGCCGGGTGCGGTGGCTCATGCCTGTAACCCCAGCACTTTGGGAGGCAGAGGCAAGAGGATTATCTGAGTCCAATGTTCAAGACCAGCCTGGGCAACTTGGTGAGTTCTCATCTCTACATAAATCAAAAAATTATAGTGGGAAACTGTTGGGGGGCGGGGAGTGGCACACCTCATCAACAAGGGTACCTGCATAATGAGTATTTGTATACTTAACCCTGAATTGTACCCCATATCTTGGAGTCTCACTCTGTTGCCCATGCTGGAGTGCAGAGGCACGAAGGCTCACGACCACGCCAGCATTGACACGCTGGGCTCTGGCTAACCTTCCACCTCACCCTTCCAAGAAGCTGGAACTACAGGTGCGCGCTACCACACCTGGCTAATTTTTTTCATTTATTGTAGAGACGAATGGTGGCCAAGTTGCCCGGGCTGGTCTCAAACCTGCAGTCTCAGGCAATACACTTGCCTCAGTCTCCCAAAATCCTGAGACTACAGGCTGAGCCACCGAGTCCGGCCTCCACATCTTTAAAATAAAATTTAAAAAACAAAACAGAATTCATACTCTTAAAAAAAAAATTATCAGCCGGGCTCAGTGGCTCAGCCTGTAATCCCGCGCCTTTGGGAGGCTGAGGTGAGTGGATTGCCTGAGCCCGCGGGTTCGAGACCCACCTGGGCAACTTGGTGAGACTTCATCCCTACAATAAGTCAAAAATTAGCTGGGCGTGGTTGCGCGTGCCTGTAGTTCCAGCTACTTGGAAGGCTGAGGCGGAAGGATCGCTGGAGCCCAGCAGGTCAAGGCTG
>NW_007259562.1:687297-689796 GCF_000164805.1 Carlito syrichta | reverse complement strand
TGCACTTTAGTCTGGGGGACAGAGTGAGACTCCAACTCAAAAAAAAAAAAAAAATTGTCCAGGTGTGGTGGTGCGTACCTGTGGTTCCAACTACTTGGAAGGCTGAGGGAGACGGATCACCTGAGCCTAGCAGGTCGAGGCTGCAGTGGCTGCGAGTATACCAGTGCACTCCAGCTTGAGTGACAAAGTGAGACTCTGACTCAGATAAAAAACCAAAAACAGGTATTCCTGCCTTCCAATAAGAATTTTGAATAGTATAAACATGATTTTTTAAAAAAGACTGTGCTTCTTAGAGGAAGGAAATAAGAATTAATCCAGAAACTCCAAGTCATTCTGGATTGGAATGTAACCCATAATTCAAAAATTCTCCCAGCACATCCTAGGTTTCAGATAGATTCAAGCATTCTTTTTTCAAAGGTCAATAACCACATGAAGAGAGTAGGGCCGCTCTCTTAAGACCGCCAGTGTTAAAAACCACATGTAGAGAGCAAGTACCTAAAATAAAGCCAAACAAATCCAAGCAGAGTCAAAGGAGCTGAGCCACGTGATCCCGGGAACCTCTGGATTCAGCTATATCTGAAGTCGAGATGAAGACAGGGTGAGGTGAGTGAGGCACTTATCTCAGGAGCCAAATTTAAGGGGGTGCAGAAACAACACCGTAATCAAGAAAATAATATTTTCAATAATATTTTTAAAAATCAAAAGTAATGCCAAGAAATCCACAATGAAAAAAATGTCTATTTTTAAAATGAAAGCAGAACCCTGCTCTGAACTCTCATGTCTTACCTTACTTGGCCTCCCTCTGATCCTAGTTCCCAGACATCTTGGTTGCTACGTGAACAGATATATTTTACGCATTCTTTTCCCACTCAAGTTAAATTTAGTTGAGTTTCTCTCATTTGCAACTGAAAAAAGTCCTGCCTGAAGTTCCACTTCACACTGTTATTATAAGCACTACATGATTTCATGCACGTGTGGTACTGAGAGAGGCTCGGTGCACATATCAATGTACATTGTTTTGGCTTTTATTTCTTGCAATGTTACTCCACCTCCTCTACCGGCCTAAAATACTCCAATTCCTATGCAAACTTCTTGTAGATTTCTAACATTGTAAAAACAGGCCGGGCTCAGTGGCTCAGCCTGTCATCCCAGCACTTTGGGAGGCCGAGGCGAGTAGATTGCTTGAACCAGCGGGTTCAAGACCCGTGTGGCCAACTTGGCGAGACCTCGTCTCTACAATAAATCAAAAACTAGCTGGGTGTGGCAGCGCGTGCCTGTAGTTTCAGCTACTTGGAAGGCTGAGGCAGAAGGATCTCTGGAGCCCAGCCAGTCAAGGCTGCGGTGGCCAGGAGCGTGCCACTGCACTCCAGTCTGGGCGACAGAGTGAGACACCTACTCAAAATAAAATAAAAAAATAAATAAATAAAAACAGCCCTGTCTAGCAGGCCTGTGAGATGACCACAGGTGCTTTGTTCTGAATCCACCTCAATGTGGACACCAACATCATTTCCCAGGGGCCATCTCAGCCAATGACCAAGTGTGGCAGGGATACAGGCAGACGCATTTTTTACCTGGTGATTTTGGCTTGAGAAGTCCCCATTGACCCTGACAAAACTTTCTCAGAACTGCACTGCAGCCGGGTGCAGTGGCTCACGCCTGTAATCCCAGCAATTTGAAAGGTGGAGGTGAGAGAAATGCCTGAGCCCACGGGTTCGAGGCCAGACTGGGCAACATGGCGAGACCTCGTTTCTACAATAAATCAAAAGAATTAGCTGGACATGGTGGCATGCGCCTGTAGTTCCAGCTACTTGGAAGTCTGAGGCGGAACGATCGACTGAGCCCAGCAGGTTGAGGCTGCGGTGGCCATGAGTGTGCCACTGCACTCCTGCCTGGGTGACAGAGTGAGACTCCTATTCAAAATAAAATTTTAAAAAAGAACTGCACTGCAGTCTTAAGACTCCTTACCCATCCTTCTTTACCTTCCTTTTTTCTTCTTAAGGATCAGATCAGCATTGCATCTGAGGCTCTCTTAACCTTCTCTGTTTCCCTCCATTTTCCCTCACAGGTATTTTCCCCAAGAAATTTCTTACACTATGAATTCTATCTCCTCATCAGTTTCTAAAGGATCAGATATAACATATATCCATAATCCATCTTTTAATTCCTGTGTGTACATTTCTCCCTAAACAACTCGGGCTAAGCACCACCATCAAATTTGTTATACACACACACACACACACACACACACACACACACACACACACACACACTCACTCCAAACCAAAGGCTAAAACTCCTTGGCCATCATTTCAGTTTTAGAGACATGTTGGTGGTAATCAGGGGAAATCAGCCAGTTAAAACAGACTTACTAGGAATTGACCCGGCGCAGTGGCTCATGACTGTCATTTCAGCACTTTGGGAAGCGAAGGTCAGAGGATTGCTTGAGCCCAGGAATTGAAGACCAGCCTAGGCAACATAGCAAGACCTTACCTCTGCCAA
>NW_007259562.1:666089-687100 GCF_000164805.1 Carlito syrichta | reverse complement strand
AAAAAAAAAAAAAAAAACATTAGCTAGGGGTGGTGGCATGTGCCTGTAGTCCCAACTACTCAGGAGGGTAATGTAGGAGGGTTGCTTGAGCCCAGGAGTTGGAGGCTGTAGTGAGCCATGATTGTGCTGGTGCCCTCCGGCCTGGGCAACAGAGTCAGACCCTGACTCAAAACAAATAACAAACAGAACCCGAGACTCACCAGAAATGACAAACATAATCAAGAAGCAGAGTCATGCAGTTATTCTACCTTATTCTTTTTGTGTGTGTGACCATAATGTATGTATTTATTTATTGACTATAATGTATTTGTTTAAATTAGTCAAGAAATAGGAGGCCGGGCATGGTGGTTCATGCCTATAATCCCAGCAGTTTGGGAGGTTGAGGTGAGAGGATTGCCTGAGTCCACGGGTTTGAGACTAGCCTGGCAACTTGGCGAGACCTCATCTTGACAATAAATCAAGAAAAATGAGCCAAGCTTGGTGGCGCATGACTGTAGTTTCAGCTACTTAGAAGACTGAGGTGGAAGGATCACCTGAGCCCAGCAGGTTGAGGCTGCCTGCGGTGGCCGTGAGCATGCCCCTGCACTCCAGTCTGGGTGACAATGTGAGACTCCAACAGAGAGAAAGAAAGAAAGAGAAAGAAAGAGAGGGGAGAGAGAGAGGGAGAAGAAGAAGAAGGCTCTCTTTAGGCAGCCAAACCAGACTGCTGCCTGCCTACCCTGTAGACCAGAACCCAAGGACTTGGTGCTGTGATCCTTGTCAGGTAACCACTAGGCATTCTCTAAGATAGAGGTCCCCAACCATTTTGGCATCAGTGACCAGTTTTGTGCAAGACTTTTTTTCCACAGACTGGCAGAGAGGAGGGTGATTTCAGAATGATTCAAGCACATTACATTTATTGTGCACTTTATTTCTATTACATTGTTGCAATGAAATAATGACACAATTCACCATAATGCAGAATCAGTGGGAGCCCTGAGCTTGTTATCTATCCTGCAACTAGACAGTCCCATCTGGGGTTGATGGGGAGGCAGTGATATCTGAAGTGTGTTGCTTATGTCCAGTCTACTCCATAATCTCGTTGTGGTTGCTGTCACTGCAGAAAACCCTGCTTCACAAAGATAGGGTGTTGGAAATGGAAGCAGGTTTTTCAGTGCCTTTGTGGCAATCTCAGAATATTCCGCCTTGACTTTAATCCAGAACATATGGAGATTTGAAGTTGTCTCAAACGTACTTTTAGGGCCACCATCATTTGCGATCATAAGCAGCTGGTCCTCATCCACCACAAAGTTGCTTCACCCGGCTTATTCACAAATGAGTCACTGATGCATTCCTTCCCAGTTCAGGAGTCTTTCGTGGTTGAAAAATAATGCTCACGTTCTTTAGAAAGCTAGGTGAGATAGGTGATCATGCACCAGCTGGCTCAGTCTCTTTCAAAATTTCTGCTAATGTCTGAAACATGTCAAAAATCACAATATTCACTCATCATCTCCAAAATTTCAGCTTGGCTTTGAATGTAACCACTTTATCTACAGACTTGAACACAATTGTCCTTCTTCCCTGAAGTGACAGATTGAGTTCACTGAGCAGATTGAATATATCACACAAGTAAGCAAGTTTTGAGACCCATTCTGTATCATCGCAATGTGCTGCCAGTGGTGACTCTTTTTCTAAAAGAAATCTCTGGAGCAGCTCTTATAACTCAAAAACTCTGGCCAGTGATCTACCTTTAGAAATCCATCTCAGCCGGCACGGTGGCTCAAGCCTGTCATCCCAGCACTTTGGGAGGCCAAGGCGAGAGGATTACCTGAGTCCAGGGGTTCGAGACCAGCCTGGACAACTTGATGAGACCTCGTCTCTACAATAAATTAAAAAATTAGCTAGGGGTGGTGGCATGCACCTATATAGTTCAGCTACTTGGAAGGCTGAGGTGGAAAGATCACCTGAGCCCAGCAAGCCGAGGCTATGGTGGCCCTGAGCAACTGCACTGTAGCCTAGGCAACAGAGTGAAACTCCAACAAAGAAAGAAAGAAGAAAAGATGGAAGGAAAGAAGAAAAGAAAGAAGGAAAGAAGGAAGGAAGGAAGGAAGTCATCTCACTTCTGTGTGTGAGACACGTGTGCTCTGCATCCATCTCCTCACAGAGCTGCGTCAACAGAGATGAGTTAAGGGCATGTCCTTTAATGTGGTTGATAATTTTAATCACATCCTGAAAACTGTTGTTAAGTTCAGGTGACATTTTTCGGCTAGCTAGCATTTCTTTATTGATGACACAGTGCATAGACTCACATTCAAAAGCGACCTCTTTGACCCAAGTGGTGAAGCTGAGAGCTGTCATGACAGCCACTCTATCTGTGCATATACCAACACAAAATGGACAATCCAGTTTTCCTGATATGTAATTATTCAAAGACTTGAATAGTTCTGCAGCTGTGGTATTGATTGGCAAAAAAAAAAAGTGCACATAATATATCCTCGTGAACATCATCCTGGAAAATATCTCACACAATGACAAGCTTTGTTGCTTTGTAGTCAACATCGGTAGACTCATCAACCTGAACTGTGTACCACGGTGACTCAATCCTCTCTAACAATCGTGCTTCAATATCCTTTGTGACTTCATCAATTTGTCGAGTTAAAGTGGTAGTCAAAGAGGAACACGTGCCACCTTTTGAACTGCAGCCTCTCCTAAAAGTTCACGACAAATGTCCTTAGCAGCAAGCAGGATCAACTCTTCGCCAATAGTAAAGGACTTCTTAGCTTTTAGCCATGTGGTTAGCAACTAAGAATGATGCTCTTAGTACAGACACATTTCAAGAAGTGATGGCCTTCAAAAATTGCTTCTGTTCTTCGTGTTCACATTTTTTCATTTGAAAAACTCCAAAAGCTTGTCCTTTAATTCAAGGTGCTTGGTGTCCATATGGCAAAGCAGTTTTGAAGGCTTCATGGCTTTCGTGGATAGCCAGTTGCCCTATACAAAGCAGACTTAGAAAATGTGAATCATATGTTGCAATGAATCCTTAATTTAAGTAGGGCTCTTGGTTTTTTGTTTTGTTTTATTTTTTGAGTCGATGTCTCACTCTGCTGCCCAGCCTACACATGCTGGGCTCAGGCGATCCTTCCAAGTAGGTGGAATCTCAGGCATGTGCCACCACATAATTTTTTTTTATTTATTGTAGAGATGAAGTCTCACCTAGTTGTCCAGGCTGGTCTCAAACCCATGGGCTCAGGCATCCTCTTGTCTCGGTCTCCCAAAGTGCTGGAATTTATAGGTGTGAGCCACCGTGCCCGACTTTTTTTTTTTTTTAAACCAGAATTTATTGAGAGAACAGAAAAGCTCCCACAGTAGGAGAGAACCCGAGGGGGTTGCCCGGTATTTTATTTTAAATGCAGCTTTCTTTTTGTTGGCAGTCTTAGAGTCTTCTGCAGTGTCATCATTGAGTCTTCCCCCTTTCCAAAGAAGCCCTCCAGTAATGCTTGTTTTTTACTTATTTGACTAGGGTTAGCCTGTGAGTTTACCAAAACTGTGACTGAGACAAGTGTGTAGTGTGGGAAAGAGACACGGACAGAAGCGGTACATAAAAGAATAGCAGGCCACGTGTGGACTAAAGTAAGTGTCGGATTCTGACTTAAAGCCTGCCACCTTATGCAGCTGTACAACTGAAGTACACCAACTCACTCGCCACTCACTGAAAGAGTTTTGATATGAGTCTGCAAGCAATTGATTGATGATGGTCTCTATGCAGTCAAACCTCACTGCTAATGTTAACCTGTATTTGCAGCCACTCCCTAGCACTATCATCATCACCTCAGCTCTGCCTCACATCATCAGGCATTAGATTCTGATAAGGAGCATGCAGCCTAGATCCCTCGCATGTGCAGTACACAACAGGATTCATACTTCTATGAGAATCTAATGTCCCCACTGATCTGACAGTAGATGGAGCTCAGGCGGTAATGGGAGTGATAGGGAGAGGCTCTAATCACAGACGAAGTTTTACTCTCTCACCTGCCACTCACCTCCTTTTGTGTGTCCTGGTTCCTAACATGCTACAGACTAGTACCAGTCCATGGCCTGGAGGTTGGGGACCCCTGCTCTAAGACATAACCCAGCCACAAGAGATGTCCAGTGATTCCTGAGCCACCACAATGTGAGAACGTCTGCATGTCACAACAGGCAATGGATGTGCCAGCCCAGAAACCTTACCCGTAAACCCAAAACCCTCCATCTTCAGCTGGAGTAGGTTCTGTGGACTGTATTTACTGATCTTATGATGTTGCCTTTGCTCCAAGGCCATGATAACATCATAACACTTGTGGATACTGTTTCAATAATGGTTCATTTTATTAGGTACCAAGAATCTCCCTCCCACAGCCATCCATGGCTGCTGTGCTACAAATTGATAACAGTTATTGCTACTAAAGAAGTCTAGCCAACTAGCAGTCAGGCATAAGAAAATATTGTGCACCTTTAAATCCTTTTACACCTACTGAAGTTGGAGTCATCTAACTGCATCACCTATCAACAAACAAATAAGATGTAAAATATAATAGATTGTTATGCTATTCTTATAGGAATTTTACATGGCCTAACTAGTATCAAATCAGGGTTCACAATTCACCCAATTTGTAAAGATACTATTCTTCAGTTTCTAGGACTTTCTCTGGCATAATATCTTAGATCTACCACTGCTACATAAACACCTAGGTCTCTCTCTCTTTCACATCTGAGTCCTGCAAAAAGTGTCATCCATCCTTTCATCAAGAACATGGTATTTTGATATAAATAGAGTCTATCTCTCAGATTTCATAATACCCTCTTCCACAAAACTGTCCAAGTTGATAATTTCCTAGCTGACCTCAACTACTCTGAATTCACCTTCCAACACACAGAGATAAAGTAAAAATTTTCTGCTGGGAACGGTGGCTCATGCCTGTAATCCCAGCCCTTTGGGAGGTGGAGGAGAGAGAATTGCCTGAGTCCAGGAGTTTGAGATCAGCCTGGGCAACTTGGTGAGACCTCGTCTCTACAACAAATCAAAAACTAAGCCAGGTGTGATGGCGCGCTCCTGTGGTTCCAGCTATTTGGAAGGCGGAGGCAGAAGGATCGCCTGAGCCCAGCAGGTCAAGGCTGTGATGGCTGTGAGCATGCCACTGTACTCCAGCCTGGGTGACAGAGTGTGACTCCTATTCAAATAAATAAATTCCATATTAATTTCTTTTTCCTACAGATCCTCATAATCCTCGAAGACAGAGATGCTTTGGTACTCCAAGTGTAATCCCAATAAATTGAATGCAAAATCATGTACCTATATACACTTATTTTTTTAAACTTTTTATACTTATTTTTTCTAGTGAGAGGAAATTTAACTTTCAGCATATTCTCCAAGTTATCAATAACTACCCCCCAAAACTTAATAACCACCTAGAAGATGTTGTATCCTAAGAATGTGGCTTATACCTATTCAGCATTTACTGTTCCCATATTTCCTGTAGGTGAGCACCACTGCCTGACTGTCTGAGGACTTTCTTTAGTTGCAGAACTGTGCTAGACCCCTAAGGGACAGATGGAGGAAACTTGGGAGTTAATGCTACAGGAAGAGCTTTCAACCATTGACAGATGGAAGTGGGTGAATCAACACCTCAGCTTCCCATCCCTCAGATGGAAGAACTCCAAAACCTACTCTGCACAATCTTCTGGGGTACCCCCTGGGACTGACCCCATATCCACGGAGTCCACTTATCCATCAACATAATTGTCTTGGCTTTTTCCATGGCTATCCTGCTTTCCTAGTCCTCTACTTGAGCTTTCTGAGATCACCTTCTAACCTGCGTTCAAATCTGTACTTCAGGGTCAGCTTCCTTAGGGGAGCTAAGCCCAAGACACACTATTACTCTATTCGTTCTCTTATAGATTATCCAATCTGGCTATCCATTGTGTCACCTGTATTCCAACCAACCAATACTGAAATCAGAATGAGTGCTGAATGGGCCCAGTTTCATATCCCCCTTTGGAAACCTGCCTGTATCTCACCAATCCCTCCTCCAATGGTAAATCAGACCTACCTTGGATTCAAACTCAAAACATTCCACACCACACTAGAGGTAGCCTATGAAGAAAATATGATACTCTTCTTAATATTTTAGGCTTTTGTGCCCGGCATAGGTACACAAAAATCCTCAGCAGTCCTTCAGGACCTCAGAGAAAAAAATAAAATGAGTGAAAATAGCTGACCTGAGGTATCAGAGGCTAAATGTTTCACTGGTCACATTTTGGTGAAGATCACAAACTACTTTGGTCCATTTGTTTCCTGCCTTCGTTTGCGATCCTTCCTTCTTTCTCCCTTTGACTGACTCTTGATCTTCTTAAGAGATTAACTGGAGTCTTAGTAGCTCTGACACCAAGTTGGACTTCGGACACTGTAGGCATGTTGTTTGGCAGATGGAACTCTGTGGTTCTACAGACCAAGCCTAATTATCCATTTTGAGTCGTCATCTGAGTTTCTATTTGAGTTGCCAATGTTTGTCCATTTGATTTTTCTCCTGTCCATTAAGCAATTTTACTGCATGATAGAGCATCTACACACAAAAAAATTCAGGAAACCAGCAGCCATGTGTTGAGAGCCATAGGGGATATGCTGGAACTATTCACCCAGTCCATTTCTCTCCTTAATCAAGCAAGTAGGAAGTATATAATATTAGGATAACTAGCTCAGAAAACATGTGGCCTAACACATCCCCAAGGCACAGTCTGAAAAATTCTTCCCATGTGCACAGAGTCCAACACATGCACTGAATACATTTCTACTTGGGCAAGCCAGAGAGTACTTAATCTCCATCTGTACAGCACAAAAACTAAAATGCTATAAATTGCAACCACCTAATTATCTTTAGACCCAGTATGTATCAGATATGTTTAAATCTTATTTCCTATTTTTGCTTAAGTTTCTACAAAGGGTCAACTGCCACCCCCACTCAGCATCTCCTGCCAAATCTGGAGCTTTTTACATTTTTATTTTATTTTATTTTACTTTTTAGGAGGAGGGGTGATAGGGGAAGGGGTCAGGAGGAACAGGGGATGAGAAAGATCCACCTAGCACAGCTGGACCACCACCAGGTTGAATCCTCCAGGTAGACTGCTCGGACCCCACCTGTTTACTTCTTAAGGGTTTCACACTCTCTTGAACTCTCTCTTCAAAGTTCTCTTTAACTTTCCTTTATGGTACTTGTTGACTATCAGTCTCATGCCAGTAAATCTGGAGCTTTTGTGACTTACTGACATGACAAAAATTAGTCTCCCTTTAGGGATACCCCATATTCTTTCCATTTCTTCATTGCTTAGCAATAGCACCACCAGGGGTGTAGAGAAAAACAAAAACAGAGTTGGAGTCTCACTCTGCCACCCATCTGCAGTGCACTATCATGGCTCATGGCAGCCTCGACCTCCTGAGCTTGAGTGATTCTTCTGCCTCAGCCTCCTAAGTAGCTGGGACTACAGGTGGCCAACACCATGCCTGGCTAATATATATATATATATATATATATATATATATATATATTTTTAAAGCTGGAGTCTCACTCTGTTGCCCCAACTGGAGCGCAGAGGAACAATCATGGCTACTGCAGCCTCAACCTGCGGGACTCAGGTGATCCTTTTGCCTCAGCCTTCCAAGTAGCTGGGACTACAGGTGCACACCACCATGCCTGGCGAGTTTTTTGATTTATTGGAGTCGAGGTTTCACTACGTTGCCCAGGCTGGTCTTGAACTCCTGGGCTCAGGCAATCTTCCCACCTTGGCCTCCCAAAGTGCTGGGATTATAGGTGTGAGCCACCACCCAGCCCCTGACTTTTAAACTTGTAAAAGTAAGGGCAGGTGAGGTCCCCTAGACAGCATATTCATTTGTATTATAGTAGAGTTCCTCCTTTATCAGAAGTTTACACATTTCCCTGTCTCTTCTTTGTTTATTTATTTATTTTTTTGAGTCAGAGTCTCACTCTGTTACTCAGGCTGGAGTACAGTGACATGACCATGGCACACCGCAGCCTCAACCTCCTGGGTTCAGGCAATCCACCTCAGCCTCCCAAGTAGCTGGGACTACAAGCAAGCGCCACCCCATCTGGCTAATTTTTTGAATATTTTTGTAGAGACTGGGAGTCACTCTGCTGCCTAGACTGGTCTTGAACTCCTGGGCTCAAACAATCCTCCTACCTCAGCCTCCCAAAGAGTTATAATTACAGGCATGAATTGCGCCCAGCCTCCCTATCTTAGAGTTTTAGATATCATGTTCTTGCTAAGAGCAATCCTAAAGTAAATCAACATATCTACAATGGTTGTCCTAGCAGGGAGTCACCTGCCCACTCCTACTGCCCTGGGCGCCCCCTTCCCTTTCCTTTCCTTCTCTTCTTCACTACCAACTGGCAGAATGTTGGCTGGTATCTTCCAAACCCATTAAAAAGGTCACCAAAGTTGCCTGGGATATATGGTTCCCAGGCTTCCCATTCTTGCTGACTCACCACTCTTGCTACTCACCTTCAACCTAACCAGGGTCCAACTTTCTTTTTTTAATTTTTAATTTTGAAGATGTAGGGTACAATTCAGGGTTAGGTATACAAATGTTCATTTTGCAGGTACCCTTGTTGATGGTTTGACCCCCCCCAGCAGATTCCCATTACTGCCAATTCTGTTCCCACCACTGCAGTTTCCCACTACTGCCAATCCCTTTCTTATAGTATTATGATAATTGTTCAAAGTCTACTTATGAGTGAGAATATGTGGTACTCAGTTCTTTGTTTCTGTGATATCCAACTTTCCATTTCACCCCATCAGCATCTATCCAGACTAGATCCCTTATCCCTACCTAAAACATCTGCCTATTCTCCCTCTCAATTATCTCGGTGGCTCAGCCTGTAATCCCACGCCTTTGGGAGGCTGAGGTGAGTGGATTGCCTGAGCCCACGGGTTTGAGACCCACCTGGATAGCGAGACCTCATCTCTACAATAAATAAAACAATCAGCTGGGTGTGGTAGCTGGGCATGCCTGTAATTCTGGCTACTTGGAATGCTGAGGCGGAAGGATCGCCGGAGCCCAGCTGGTCAAGGCTGCGGTGGCCGGGGGTGGCCACTGCACTCCAGTCTGGGCGACAGAGTGAGACTCCAACTCAAAAATAAAAAATAGAAAAATAAAATAAAATAAAAAAAGCCCTTCTCCCTAAAATTGCAAACAATACTAGTTCTGCACACAGAATCTGCAACGTGCCCTTAAGCAATCTATTCTCTGTTGCTACTGGGAAGACAATAAGGTTTGGCAAAGAAGTCTAGGCTCCCAATTCCATGTCTGAGCAAGACAAGATGCTTTATTGGAGTAACAACTTGGCCTGGGAAATGCAAGTCCCCTAGAAACAGTTTTATAAATATTTCCTCATGCTCTATCAGGAGCGCTCTAGGCTAAGTGGGTGTTTGTGGGATTCCTTGGGAAATTTACCGCATTTTATAGCATACTTGCTATGAGAACATGATACATTAGATTTACGACCTATATATTTTTTTAAAAAACTAATTCCTCAAAGGAGTATCTAGGTTCCAAAATCTAGGCCGTCAGCTGGGTCAGTTCTCTTTCTGGCATCTCCACTCGGATGTCCTCAGGCACTGGAAACCTAACATCTGCACTCTACTAAACCTGCTTGTCAGCTAGTCCCTGTTTACTTAATAGCACGGTTTTCCGGATTGCCCAGACCTAGAAACTTGAGACAGTTTTGTTTCTTATTCTTCACTGCCCACATCGAATTGGGCTCCAATTTTGCTATGCCTTCCTCTGAAATATCTCCCAAACCTCTCTCACTGCCACAGCTTGAGCTCATACACCACCAGCTTTTACTGTGACCATGACAATAATTTCCTCAATGATCCTGTTTCTTCCCAACCTCTTAAAATCCATCCTTGGAAATGCCTCTAGAGTTTTCTTTCCAAGACACAAATAGGGTGATGACAGGCCTCTGTTTGAAAGGAAAGGAAAAGAAGCATACTGGGACTGCTTTCTGCTAAATCAAAAAACCTGGGCCGGGTACAGTGGCTCAAGCCTGTAATCCCGGCACTTTGGGAGGCTGAGGCGAGAGGACTACCTGAGCCCAGGTGTTTGAGATCAGTCTGGACAACTCGGCAAGATCTCATCTCTACAATAAATCAAAAAATTTAGCTGAGCGTGGTAGCGTGTGCCTATAGTTCCAGCTACTTGGTAGGTTGAGGAGGAAGGATGGCCTGAGCTCAGCAGGTCAAGGCTGCAGTGGCTGTGAACATGCCACTGCGCTCCAGACTGGGCAATGGAGTGAGACTCAACTCAAAAAAAAAAAAAAAAGGAAGTCTGACTTCTGAAGGAGCCAGACTCTTGCCCACTCCCTAATGCTGGAGCACCTGGCCAGCATTAAAAGGCTATTGATGGCAGCAGTTCTCCAGGAGCTGTAGACGTGAGCTCTTCATAAAGCCAGGGAACAGACAATTCTGAGGTACCATCTTCCCTTCTCTGATGCCCTAGAGAAATCTGCAGTGATCCAGCCCTTCCTGGAGACAAGGGATACCTGGAGGGAGCCACCTTCTTGGACTCCTGCTACACAGTCCTTTGGCTTTTCTGTCTCATCAGATTTCTAATGATCAGAGAGACATCTTTTATGAATTATGGTCACTCCCTTAGTCAGTTTTTCTGAACTCTCACCCTTTCAGCACCATCCTAATTTATTTCTTGCCTTTTTTTTTTTTTCAGTGAAGTGGCACGCTCACAGCTACCGCAGCCTTGACTTGCTGGGCCCAGGAGACCCTTCCACCTCAGCCTTCCAAGTAGCTAGAACTACAGGCGCACGCCACCATGCCTGGCTAATGTTTTTTTTTTTTTTTTTGATTTGGAGTCTCACTCTGTCACCCAGACTGGAGTGCAGTGGCCGCGCCTGGCCACCGCAGCCTCAACCTGCTGGGCTCCGGCGATCCTTCCACCTCAGCCTTCCAAGTAGCTGGAACTACAGGCATGCGCGTGACCACACCCGGCTAATTTTTTTGATTTATTGTAGAGATGAGGTCTTGCCAAGTTGCCCAGGCGGGTCTCGAAGCCGGGGGCTCAGGCAATCCACTCACCTCAGCCTCCCAACGTGCAGGATTACAGGCTGAGCCACCAAGCCCAGCTTTAATTTTTAAAATTTATTGTAGAGACAAGGTCTCGCCATGTTGCCCAGGCTGGTCTCGAACCTTCAGGCTCAAGTAATCCTCTTGTCTCGGCCTCCAAAAGTGCTGGGATTACAGGTGTGAGCCATCATGCCCAGCCTATCTCTTGTCATTTTACTAGAGTTTTAATGATATCAATTTGAACAAAGTCATTAAAGCATTCCATATATTTTCTATTAAAATATTCATTAGAATAAAAATTTAGAATGCCAACCATTTCCTCCCTCATAATAGTTCCAAGTTGAAGTTGCGGATTCTGGTGCAAATTCTGAAAACAAACAAAAAGAACCCACTTTTTCTAAAACCTAAATTAATTCAGTCAAAGATATGTTTTGAGGGGCTGGGCACAGTGGCTCACGCCTGTGATCCCAGCACTTTGGTAGATCACGGTGGGAGGATTACTTGGGCTCAGGAGTTTGAGACAAGCCTGGGCAACATAGTGAGAATCCATCTCCTCAAAAAGTTAAAAAAAAAAAAAAATAGCTGGGTGTGGTGGTGCATGCCTGTAGTCCCAGCTATTCTAGAGTTTGAGGAGGAAGAATCACCTCAGCACAGGAGAACCAGGCTGAGAGCAGTGGCTGTGAGCGTGCCACTGAACTCCAGCCTGTGTGACAGAGTGAGATGCCGACTCAAGGAGAGAAAAAAAAAAAAGGAAAGAAATTGTAACTGTAGTGACAAGTGTAGTGTAGGGGAGGTGCCTGGTGCTTTGAGAAGCTGTAATGCTGGAATCTCATTTAATCAGAGGGGTCTGAAAAAAACACTTGATCTGAAATGTCGAAGATGAATGTCAAAAAAAGTCAAGTAATTCAGAAAATAGGAACAGCATCAGCAAAGTGGCTGTAGCTACGGGGGTGTGGTGAACATGAGGTGAGCTTAGAGAGGCAGGCAACTGTCAAACCCTTCAGAGTTAAATATTATCTTTATCATAAATGCAACGGAAACCCTTGAAGCAATATTTTTATGGGAAATAAATGTGTGCTACCTGTCTTGGACTAATCAAAGAAAGGGGGACTTACTCTGAATTCCATCTCTGACTCCGAATTCTATTTCTGACTCCCAAAATGCTGCTGGTCAATGCTTTATTATTTATTTTAGAGATGAGGTCTTGCTATGTTGCCTTGGCCTCCCAGAGTGGTAGGATGCCAGGTGTGAGCCACCGTGTCTGGTCTACTTATTGACTTTAAATAAAGAGATAGGGTTTTGCACTGTTGCTCATACTGAAGGGCAGTGGCATGATTATAACTAAAAGCAACCTTGACCTTTTGGACTCAAGCAATCCTCACGCCTCAGCCTCTGGAGTAGCTGAGACCATAGGCTCAGGTCATCACTAACTAATTTTTTATATTTTTGTAGAGAGAGGGTCTCACTATGTCAAATTCCTGGCTTCAGAAGATCCTCCCACCTTGTCCTTCCAAAGGGCTGGGATTACAGAAGTGAGCCATCATGCCTGGTCTGGTCAATGCATTCATGTCTCCATGATTCTATTTTCTTTACCTATAACAAGTTTACTTCAATGCTTGTCACCTCCAGTTTTGTAAAGATATTTGAAGAAACAATGAGTCATCATTGCTGAGGTCTCTGAACTCCATGGATGAAAGGTGTTATATTGTCTATAAATATAAAAGCATTGTTATTATCTATCAGACAAAAAGCTGTCTCCAGCCAAGAAGAAACCAGAAAATACAAAGCTTATGAGACACCATACACTCCTGTAATACTTAATTCATAATCTGGTTATATATTACATGGGTTTAATGCTGGGTAAGCCCAGCATCTTTGATCTATAATGCCCCAAATGCCCTGTGGGTATGTATGTCACAAACACCAGCCATTATCATTCTTTTAATTTTCTTCCTAAATGTCACCACCATAAGTTAGTATGAAGTCCCAGAAAGATGATACACATTATGAGTTTATTCTGCTAGTCTTATTTCTTTTCATCCAAGCAAGCAAACAAAAACATCTCTAAGCCAAAATACAAACATGAAGATGAGGAAGAATTTAAATAAGACACAAGAAGTAAACTTTCTTTCCTAGGTCTTACCTTTTTGTTGTCTTTAGTACAGGGTGAATTGAGTACTTTGTGAACTGTTTCGGCCTAAGGAGGAAAGTAGAAAAAAGGGACTGGAAGCTGGGTGTGGTGGCTCACACCTATAATTCCAGCACTTTGGGAGGCGGAGATGAGAGGATTGCCTGAGCCCAGGAGTTTGAGACCAGTTTGAGCAACTCCGTGTGACCTCGTCTCTCAAAAAAATAAAAAATTAGACAGGCATGGTGAGGTGCACACCTGTGGTTCCAGCTACATGGAAGGCTGAGGTGGAGGGATCGCCTGAGCCCAGCAGGTTGAGGCTTCAGTGGCAATGAGTGTGACACTGCACTCCAGTCAAGGTGACAATGAGATTCCGACTCCAAAAAAAAAAAAGAAAAGAAAAGAAAAGAAAAAAGGGGCTGGAGATTATGATATCATAAGGATGAAGAATTTTGGCAAAAGCAGTGATATAGAAACAGGGATGGGAGGAAAATGTATAGGTTCATGCCTTTCCTTTCCTTTCAATGGAAACCCTTAATGTCACTGGTGTCACCAGTACAGTTTATGTTAGAAATGGAGGGAGGAGCCAAGCTCGGTGGCTCAGCCTGTAATCCTGCGCCTTTGGGAGGCTGAGGTGGGTGGATTGCCTAAGCCCGCGGGTTCAAGACCTGCCTGGGCAACTTGGTGAGCCCTCATCTCTACAATAAATCAAAAAAAATCGCCAGGCGTGGTAGCACGCACCTGTAATTCCGGCTACTCGGAAGGCTGAGGCGGAAGGATCGCCGGAGCCCAGTGGGTCGAGGCTGTGGTGGCCGGGTGCGGCCACTGCACTCCAATCTGGGTGACAGAGTGAGACTCCAACTCAAAAAAAAAAAAAAAAGAAAGAAAGAAAGAAATGGAGGGAGGGAGAGACAAGCAATTCCCAGAGCCAATTTATCCAGGGCCTGTGAAAATGTTTACATTTCTTTTAAAAGCAGCTGGACATGGTGGCTTGCACCTGTAATCCCAGCATTTTAGAAGGCTGAGGCGAGAAGATCACTTGAGGCCAGGAGTTTTAGACCAGCCCGGGCAACATAATGAGACATCCTTCTCCAAAAGAAAAATAATAATGAAAAAAAAAACAAGAAATAATATGATCCAGCCTGAGTTAAATTTGTCTTTATGCCAGCACTGTCATAAAAATTTTTTTTTTAAATTATTTTTAACAGTGGGAGAAAAGGCAAAAAAGTACCTAGGGCCCCTAAAAGTCAGAGTGTAGTCCTGGGAATGTCCTGTCTTAGATATTTTGAGAAAAACTTGCTGAGGCTATCCCTGACAATGTATTTACACAGATACTAGAGAATCTCATACAAGCAACTAAATACAATGTTTCTGAAGTAATTCAATAAGCAGAATAGAGCAAGCTAAGTGAGTTAAAAACCCTGGGGAATTATCAACACAGGAAAGGGGATGTGATTTCTCCATAAGGCCACCTACAGAGTACAGAGTATGGGAAGTATCACTCTATTTAAAAGGTTATTGAAGATATGAGAATCATAAACCTCGTCTAAGCATTTACAAATAACCACAGGTTGGGCGCAGTGGCTCACACCTGTAATCCCAGCACTTTGGGAGGCTGAGGGGTGGGGATTGCTTGAACCCAGGAGTTCGAGACCAGCCAGGGCAACATAGTGAGACCTCATCTTTACAACAAAATTAAAAAATTGGCTGAGTGCCTGAGCCCAGGAGTCCAAGGCTGTGGTGACCTGTGATCCTGCCACTGCACTTCATCCTGGGAGATCCCAACTCAGAAAACAAACAAATAAATAAAATGCAAGAGAATGAGATATAAAGGATAGAATGAGAAGGTGTGATACTTATTTAAAAGGCATGATAATAGAAAGAAAATGGGAAAAGCAACATTTGACGATAATATAAATATTCAGGTTTTTTCAGAGTTGGGGGAAAACACAGAAACATATTTTTAAACAAAGAGAAACAAAGTTCACTCTAAAAAAATCCTTAGTGATTTGTAAAGAACATATTTGTGAAAGAAGAAAAATTATCCCAGAAGTGATTTGATGTACAAGAAGAAATGGTGAGCAGAGACACATAGACAAAACTAACTGAACATTGATTATATTTTTATTTATTTTTTATTTATTTTATTTATTTTATTTTTTGAGTTGGAGTCTCACTCTGTTGCCCAGACTGGAGTGCAGTGGCCACTCCCAGCTACCGCAGCCTCAACCTGCTGGGCTCCGGCGATCCTTCCGCCTCAGCCTTCCAAGTAGCTGGAGTTACAGGTGTGCGCTACTATGCCGGCTAATTTTTTGATTTATTATAGAAATGAGGTCTCACCAAGTTGTCTCGAACCCGCGGGCTCAGGCAATCCACTGACCTCAGCCTCCCAAAGGCGTGGGATTACAGGCTGAGCCACCGAGCCCGGCTTCATTAAACTTTTAAAAGTCAAAGTATAATTTGTAGGCGGACAGAACAAAAACACTGGATTACTATACAAATTAGGAGAGGAATATGAGAGGAGGTAAAAGACAGTCTGTTCACTCTCTTCAGACCTTTATAATTCAAATGCGCAGGGGAGCATTTCACACCAATTGAGGGCAGACTTCTGAACAAAGGATGAAGAATTAAACACCAATTTACCTCTATTCCTCCTGAAAATCTCACTAAAATCACATTCAAAGGAGTTTTTGACTGGACGCAATGCTTACACCTATAATCCCAGCATTTTGGGAGGCTGAGGCAAGAGGATTGCCTGAGCCCAGGGCTTAGAGACCAGCCTGGACAACTTTGCGAGAACTGTCTACAGTAAGTCAAAAAAATCAGATAGTTGTGGTGGCACGCACTTGTAATTCCAGCTACATGGAAGGCTGAGGTGGAAGGTTGAGGCTACGGTAACTATGACTGTGCCACTGCATCCCAGTCTGAGTGACAGAAAGAAACTTTGACTCAAAAAAAATAAAAAGAAAAAAAGAAAGGATTTTTTAAAAGGTCTCAAGGCACAAGGACAAAGATCACAGGGCAGAAGACAATGTCACAATTTTGGGAACTGAAAAGGAGATAAATGAGAGTTTACTAACTGAACACATTCTAGACAGCTGAATTCTAAGCTAGCAGAGGTCAAAGTGAATCTTCCAAGAAGTTCAAGATTTGGTGGTATCAGGATGTTTAAGAGTGAGATTAAGGTAGGGCTAAAAACAGGGAATTGGTTCAAAGTTAATTAATTATTATTATTATTTTGAGTTGGAGTCTTACTGTGTTGCCCAGCCTGGAGTGTAGTAGCACACTCATGGCCACCACAGCCTCAACCTGTAGGGCTCAGGTGATCCTCCCGCCTCAGCTTTCCAGGTAGCTGGAACCACGGGCACAAGGCACCACACCCAGCTTATTTTTTTATTTATTGTAGAGACCAGGTCTCGTCATGCTGCCCAGGCTGGTCTTGAACCCCTGAGCTCAGGCAATCCTCTCGCCTCTGCCTCCCACAGTGCTGGGATTACAGGCGTGTGTCACTGCATCCCGCTTGGTTCAAAGTTAATTTAACAAGAAGTTAAACACGGAGATCCCATCACTTGTGCACTCTGGCATAAGACTGGATGCTTATTCTCAGAAGTAAAGAGGGTCTTTGGAAGCAGGGTTAGGGTGAGAAAACAGGTACTGTATTGTACACAGAGGGATTACATGAACGTTCATATACTAAAACTGATGCCCCCAGTCATGCTTCTGAAAGCTAACCAACCTGTGTTTATACTGAAGATTAGTAGCCCTTTCTAAAATTTATTGGGGCCCCCAAATTATCCAGTCTGAGGCCACAATAAAATCGCACCATGTACAAGCCCCAAATTTTCAGTACACTTTTTCCCCACCTTATTTTCATCATGAATTACCAGAAATTGGAGTAAAGAAACTAGGATGATGTCTCAAAGGCCAAAACAAAGAGAAGGAAGCAACTGAAAAAACAGATTACTCTTGGATATGAATATTTTAGAAGGCCATCATTTGTGTATTCATTTTGTAGTCTGCATTATTAGAAATCTGAAAAAAAAATTTCAGGTTACTGGCTAAGGGCTAATTTATAAATATTATGTATAATATAATTTGAAGAAAATATAAGACTTAGCAGTGTCATGTATAATATAAAGGTTTTTTATTTCACATGCCTTCACAGTCGAAGCTGGGAAGAGGTGAAAATTCTTTAATTCTTAAGTATAAATTAATCTTCAAATGTGATTGTAGAATTTTAATCATCTGTGGGTGTGTTGGCCGATCAATGACTGATGAAATATTTTTGTAAGAATGGATGCTTTATTAGTCACAGTTATTTATGTCTATATAATTATTACTTTCTTGATGAACCAGGGATCACCCTTCTGCTGGTTTAGAGGCCATGTAATGTGGAGTGCTTGCTTTACTAAGGGCAATTTATTTAATGGTTGTACACTATTTGCTAGCTTGGTTTGAGGACACAAAACAAAGAATAATTTGTATGTTCCAAAATTAATGAGATTATTTCATTATAGCTTTCAGAAGACATCATTTCAAAGCTGAGAACAGCCATAAAGGCATTTTAAGGTGTCATTAATAAGTTTCACCTAACTGCGTAATTTTAGCTACTATTTATATAAAATAATTTAGTCACAAAGCAAAGTCTAAAGATGACTTTATAAAACTTTTTAATTAACAATAGTTCCCTAATAAGGTAAGCTGCTTCTTTCAAGATTATGTAAATGTTAGAATGATACATTAAAAAAAATTGTGTTCAGTCATCTACAGCAGCAGAAAATATGGTAAAATTTGCATTTTAAAAAGTACATTCTAAAAAGATATATTTAAGATTAAGCCAGGTATGGTAGCTCACGCCTGTAATCTCAGGGCTTTGGGTTTGAGACGAGCTTGGGCAACATGGTGAGACCTCGTCTCTACAATAAATTAAAAAATTAGCCGGGCGTGGTGGCACACACCTGTGGGTCCAGCTACTTGGAAGACTGAGGTGGAAGATCACCTGAGCCCAGCGGTTCCAGGCTTCAGTTGCCGTGCGCGTGCCACTGCACTCCAGCCTGGGCAACAGAATAAGACTCCGACTCAGAAAATGAAATAAAGTAGCTACCTGTTATGGCATAGATATTTAAGTTTTATCAGCGTATAATGTAGAAATTCAGCAAATACTCTACTATGGGTTGTGCTCCCAAGAGTGACAAAGATGAATAATGTGCCTTTTTGGCTTTCTAGAAATGTTCAGAACAAGAGAATTGATTAGCAGGTATGCAAATGCCTACCACAGGCATTTGCAGAAGGTGAGGATTATTTTAAAAAGTGCCATGACTTTCGGGTTTTGGCTCGGCGGAGGCTCAGGTGCAACTTTCTTCGGGCGTCCGGAATCCGGGTTCATCCGACACCAGCCGCCTCCACGATGCCGCCCAAGTTTGACCCCAACGAGATCAAAGTCGTGTACCTGAGGTGCACCGGGGGCGAGGTTGGCGCCACGTCTGCGCTGGCCCCCAAGATCGGCCCCCTGGGTCTGTCTCCAAAAAAGGTTGGTGATGACATCGCCAAGGCCACTGGTGACTGGAAAGGTTTTAGGATTACAGTGAAACTGACCATTCAGAACAGACAGGCCCAGATTGAGGTGGTACCTTCTGCCCCCGCCCTGATCATCAAAGCTCTCAAGGAACCACCGAGAGACAGAAAGAAACAGAAGAACATTAAACACAGTGGGAACATCACTTTTGATGAGATTGTCAACATTGCCCGACAAATGCGACGCCGGTCTCTAGCTAGAGAACTCTCTGGAACCATTAAAGAGATCCTGGGGACTGTTCAGTCTGTGGGCTGCAATGTTGATGGCCGCCACCCCCATGACATCATAGATGACATCAACAGTGGCGCGGTGGAAAGCAAAAAGGAAATATATTTCAATAAAAGGCCATTTGACAACTAGAAAAAAAAAAAGTGCCATGAAAGGAATTGAGATAAAAATCCTTGGTGGTAGTTGGAAACTGCCCCCGGGGTGGGGGGTGGGGGGGGAGGCACACCTCATTAAGGGTTACCTGCATAATGAACATTTGTAAACTTTGTACCCCATATCATCAAAATTAAAAATTAAAAAAAAAGACAAAAATCATCTGGGGTCATTTCTAAGATTTACTCTAGCAAGTGGTTGAAAAGACTCCGGAAGAGTGAGTTTGATTTCTTCTGGAGCTACTAAGCGTACCAACTTTGTAACAAACGTGTGCTTTTATAAAGCAGTTCACCCTAAGAAAAGTTCTCATAAAACAGGGTGAAATAGATATGAACTTCAGTATTCGCTCTTTTCTGCCTAATTTCATAAAGCATAATGTGGTGAGTAAAAACTGAAATTTCACATACTACTTACCTGCAATTATATCCAGTAGAAGTTCTGTTTGCTGAGCTAACAGGAAGTCCCTAGCTGGTATACATATTGCCTCGCGTCTATTTCAGGAACTCTTCCTTGGTAAACCAGGATTCCACTCAAATCAAGTTAAATTAGAATCACTGGAGTGAGGCTCAGGCATTGGAATGTTCAAACAGTTCTCCAGGTAATTTTAATGTTCAGCAAGAATTGCCACCCACCGGACTAAATTGCAGCTGGGCCATTCTGGTCTTCCTGAAAACTGATTTATAGTCTCTATTCTGGAAGAATGTTCCAATATTCTTTTGATTAGCTTCCAATCACTGTGTACTTACTATATGCTAAGCACGGTGCCAAGCATTTTTTGTGCATTATCTCATCTAATTTTCACAGCAGACCCCTGAGCTACGTGCGGTTTCTAAGTAACTTGCCCGGGGTTCCTTTGGAGTCCAAGCTCTTAACCCACTGCGGCTCTTCTATGCGTTTCTGAAAGGGAATTGTGGTGCAATTCAGTCTCTCCGCAGCTATAAATAAACGTTATCTGCGGAGAGCGGCCGAGAACAAGCCGCAAGATGACACAGGAGGCAGAACGACACCGCAGGGTGGACAGCGACTTCCCACGTCTCCAGGTCCCCTGAGCCCCCACCACACCTATGCCTCTGGCTTCCAGAGCTCCTTCACTGGGCCTTGTTGCCCAGTTTTAGGGCTAGAATGACCTTTCATGCAAGGGGGAAGAAACCCGGGTGTTTCTCAAACCCTGGCAGCAGTGGCGTCCGCCACCGCTGGAGAAAGGGGAAAGCCTCCTCGCGCCTTCCTCTCCCCCACCCCCATGGCTCGGCAAGAGCAAACGCCAGGTGCCGCCAACTCGCTTCCCTGGGGGGGAGGAGGACCCTCAGGAGGCGGGAGACCCTCGGAGGGAGGAGACCCTTGGGAGGCGGGAGACCCGCGGGCGACCCTGGGGGAGGCCCTCAGGAGGCGGGAGACCCTCGAGGAGAGAGGACCCTAAGGAGGCGGGACACCCTCGGAGGGAGGAGACCTTTAGGAGGCGGGAGACCCTGGGGGGAGGAGACCCTTAGGAGGAGGGAGACCCTCGGGGGGAGAAGACCCATAGGAGGCGGGAGACCCTGGGGGGGACCTTCTGGGGGAGAAGACCCTAAGGAGACGGGAGACTGGGGTGGGGGAGGAACCCTCGGGGAGAGAAGACTCTAAGGAGGCGGGAGACCCTGGGGGGGGACCCTCAGGAGGCGGGAGGCCCTGGGGGGGGAGAAGACCCTCAGGAGGAAGGAGACCCTGGTGGGGGGGAGAAGACCCTAAGAAGGCGGAAGACCCTGGCGGGAGGAGACCCTAAGGAGGCAGGAGACCCTCAGGAGGCGGGAGACCCTCGGAGGGAGGAGACCCTTGGGAGGCGGG
>NW_007259562.1:662078-664651 GCF_000164805.1 Carlito syrichta | reverse complement strand
GGGGCCGGTGGGGTCCCGGGCGCTCGTGTCGGGGACGCCTCGTGGCTCTCCGGAGCGTCCTCCGGCCCGCGCGGTCTCTGTTTTATCGGCACTTGCCCTCCCCCTGGTTGGCCTTCTGGTCCAGCGCGTCCGGCGTGTCCCGATCCCAGAAGCCTCGAGCGGCGCGCTTTCGGGTGTGGGGCAGTCCAGGCCGGCGGGCTGCAGGACCAGCGCCACCATCCAGGGGCCTGAAGGAGCCCGAACACCCTCCGCCTCGTGGGCGCGGCTGGCCAGGGCGAGAGCTGCCAGCGAGACGGTAGATTACGAAGTAGACCGTGGGAAGTCGAAAGGCGGCTCCTGCAAAATGCAGTATCGATTTCCGCCGTCCCCTGCCAAAGTGCAGTGGAGAATTTCGTGACCTGGGATCTGAGTTTGTAATGAGTTGGTTCAATTTGAAGATAAGACGGGATGAGTGGTAGCTCGACAGTGTGGTTCCTAAGGGATCCGCCAAGTACATTTTTCGACTGCGCCTTTCTCTTGGAGAGGGAAAAAAAGGCATTTGAAAAATGCGTGGACCATTAGAAGGCATAATCATTTTGACACTTCAAAGAGCTGATTTGTTTTTAGGTCGGTGCTTTAACCAACTGGTCTTGTTGGCAGACTAAGCCCTTGCTGCATTTTCTGACCAAATGATTATTTAAAACAACAACAACAACAAACACTTTGTGCAAACTCCAGAAGGATATTTTGGGTTTTTTTGCTTTTTTTAGTTAAGTGCTCTGAAGCAGGCATTGTTGTGGCCCTTTCTTTGAGATGGGAGATGGCTTTCTGCTTCCTGTTGAAATGTTACTTTCATTGTTGGATGCCACAGCTGTGGGCATTACTCATGGGATCAACATTCTATTACCAAGGCTAATATTCGATCTGAGCCTATAGCATTGCCTGTACCTTTTTGATACATATCATTTAGACTGGAATTTCCAAAGTAAAGCTTCCGGAAAAGATGAAAGGTCACTTAACCAGTTCCCACCTTGATTTTGTCAAAGCCTAAACTGAAGTGGAAGTTGAGAACACAATGTTTGTCTTTGGGAAAAAGTGTTAAATTAACAGCTAAAGGAGAAAAGTGACATAAATCATCTAGAGGGGTCATTTTTTTTTTAAAATGCGTATACTTGGATAATTGTCTGGATTTATTTTTTTCTAAACTGTCTCACTTTGATGGGCACAATCCCAACCAAGGTTGTTTTGATATTTATATAGAGTCATTGTGCTCTCAAAAATCTCATTAAAGAACCAATGGCTTTATCTATACAAACAACTACAGAGAAGTGCCAAAAAAATGTATACAGGTTTGAAGAGGTGTTATCTGTGTATTACTTTTCAACGTTGAATTAAATTACAGTAGTGATGCGCAATATGACGTTCGCATGGCCGTGTTTCCACCATTATCTTTGACTGTCCTGCCTGTCACATGGTGACACTAGCAATCATGTGATTAACACCATTTTTTGAGTGAACATCATACTTAAAATGTGTGTAAATTTTTTGACACCCCCGTATCTTTTTTTTTTTTCCTTCAGTTGGAGTCTCTGTTGCCCAAGCTGAAGTGCGGTGGCATGCTCACTGCCACTGCAGCCTCAATCTGCTGGGCTCAGGTGATCCTCCTGCCTCAGCCTTCCAAATAGCTGGAACTACAGGCATGTGCCACCACGCCCAGCTAATTTTTTTGATTTGTTGTAGAGATGAGGTCTTGCCAAGTTGTCTGGGCTGATATCGAACTTGTGAGCTCAGGCAAATCCTCTCACCTTGGCCTCCCAAAGTGCTGGGATTATAGGCGTGAGCCACCACACCTGGCCTTGGCATCTCCTGTATCTTTATTCCAATTTTTCAGCTTACGAAACAGCCCAGGTAACTAATTGATGAAAGGCTTTGAGTTATTTCTTCAGATATTTTTGTTTTAGAAATGCATTGTTGTAAACTAGAGTTTAATGTTAATATGATTGACTCCTACATTAGCAAATCAAGGAAGAGGCTTACATATTAAAAATTGCAGTGCTTTCAGTGATAGCTGTTCCTCTTGATGTGTCTCCATAAAGGTTTGTTTTGTTTTTGAGTTGGAGTCTCTTGCCTAGGCTGGAGTGCAGTGGCACAGTACTGGCTCACCTTAGCCTCCACCTCCTGGGCTCAGGCAGTACTCCTGCCTCAGCCTCACAAGTAACTGGGACTACAGGCACACGCCACCCTGCCTGGCACATTTTTTGATTTTTTGTATAGATGAGAACTTGCTGTGTTGTTTGTGCTGGTCTCGAACTCCTGAGCTCAAGCAATCTTCTCACATTGGCTCTTCAAAGTGCTGGAATTACAGGCTGCACCCAGCCCCTCTGTGTACGTTTTGAAGAATTCTGTGGTGTACTCTGGCTGCTGTTGGGACTCCTTCTGATACATTTTTATTGTCTAAAGTGGTGAGTCATATTACTAATAATGGTGGTAGTAGTAGTAGTGAAGCTGTAGTAGCAAAATTAAATTCTTGATTGAGCAGTTATTGAATGCCAGATCCTGTTTTTTTTTTTTTTTTTTTGTTGGAGTCTCACTCT
>NW_007259562.1:655235-661991 GCF_000164805.1 Carlito syrichta | reverse complement strand
GCCAAGTTGCCCAGGCGGGTCTCGAACCCGCAGGCTCAGGCAGTCCACTCACCTCAGCCTCCCAAAGTGCGGGATTACAGGCTGAGCCACTAACCCCGGCTCAGACCTTGTTTTAAGGGCTTTACATATACTTAATCTATCAGGCAAATCTAGAAGGTATTATGATGATCCCTATGTACAAATGGAGAAATGGAGGCACAGAGTGGCTATGTAATTTAATTTGGCAGGCGGGGTGAGGTGGCTCATGCCTGTAATTCCATCACTTTGGGAAGCAGAGATGAGAGCATTACCTGAGTCCAGGGGTTTGAGACCAGCCTGGGCAACTTGGCGAGACCTCATCTTTGCAATATATCAAAAAATTAGCCGGGCATAGTGGCACGTGCCTGTGGTTCCAGCTACTTGGAAGGCTGAGGTGGAAGAATTGTCTGAGCCCAGCAGTTTGAGGCTGTGGTGGCCGTGAGTGTGCCACTGCACTCCCGCCTAGGTGACAGAGTGAGACTCTGACTCCAAAAAAAAAAAAAAAATTTAACTTGGCAAAGTCACAAATCTGCTCTCCAATCTGTGCTCATATCACTACCTATTCTGCCCCTAAGCCTCTTTTGTCTTTGATTACCTTTAATTGACATCCTAATTTTTACCATGGTCATCTGCCATTTGAGAACCTGCTGTTGATTTGTCTGTGTGCCATATACTGATGGATTTTGTTATTAGCTCTTTATTTTCACGGTCTTCATTGAATACTTTGAGGCATTGTGAGGGCTTGATGGTTGTTGCAGGCTAATGTGGCCCCATGCACCTGCAACACCAGTCAGCATTACATAGGGATCCTGTTAAAGTTTGGGGTGTTGCTTTTCACATTGCCAACATGAGTGGAACTAAAAAAAATCTGATCTCCCAACCACTTGGTAGCCATTTGATGGTGACCAAGCTACTATGTTCTCTGTGTGTCTCAGTTGCTTTTTGTGTCAAGAATGGAGATGGGGCGGGGGTTGATTGGGCAGGTGTTGGTCAAAGGATACAAAATTTCAGTTAGATTGGAAGAATACGTTCAAGAAATCTATTCTATGGTATAGATTTGGTAACTATAGTTAATAACAACTTATCCTCAAAATTGCTAAGGATAGGTTTTAAGGGTTCTCACCACAAAAAGATAAGTATGTGAGGTAATACATGTTAATTCTTCAGACTTAGTCATTTCACAATGTATACATGTTTCAAAATAGTATATTGTAGATGTTAAACATATATAATTTTTGTCAGTAAGAGCAAAAAAAAAAAAAATCCCACTATTGCAGAGTTGTTGAGGAATAAAGTGAGATGTTTATCATTTTTGCTTTACTTGGAGTCTTTAGTCTTTTTTTTTGAGTCATTGTCTTACTCTGTTGCCCAGGCTGGAGTTCATGCTCACAGCCACCGCAGCCTTGACCTCTGGGCTCAGGCGATCCTTCCGCCTCAGCCTTCCAAGTAACTGGAACTACAGGCACACATTACCATGCCTGGCCTAGTTTTTGATTTATTGTAGCGGTGAGAGGTCTCACCAAGTTGCCCAGGCTGGTCTTGAACCTCCTGAGCTCAGGCAGTCCTTTTGCCTCATCCTCCCAAAGTGCTGGGATTACAGGCTTGAGCCACCGTGCCTGGTTTGGAGTCTTTCTTTTATATAATAACTGTTTTTTCACTTTTTTGTTTTTTTTGGTAGAGACGAGTTCCCACTATGTTGTCTATGTCTTCTTGAACTCCTGGACTCAAGCAGTTCTCTCAAAGTGCTGGGATTACAGGTGTGAGCCACTGTACCTGGCCTTTTCTTTTACATTAAAAAAAATTAAAATGGCCAGGTATGAAATTTACCCCTCCATATTTCCTCTCTTAATGTTTTCATTCTTGATATTTTGCCACCATCAGGGCAAACGTTGGCCTCTCCTACAAGGCAAGCTTCCCTACATTGGTTCAATTAACCAGTTTATCTCATTGCAGTAGGTCAGAGGGCAGAGCCATTGCCAGTGCCCATTGTTACAGTCACTGTTTGAGCTTGTGGCTCCTGGCAGACAGCTAGTGTTTAGCAAGTGCTTTTTGCATGACAGTTTTCAACCTCTTCACCATTAGGCCTATGTATATGGTATAGCTCTCATCAGTTCCATCTCTTTTTCTCTTTTCTCATTCAATAAAGGTGTTCCTTTCCCCGGAATCCCTGTTCCTTATGGTTTATCTCTGATCTTATGACTCTATTTTACCTTCCTGCTCCAGTTGCCAAAGGATAAAATAACCCATGTGCCAAATCAGCTTATCTCTTTAGAGCTCATTGACACTTCATCTGTTTTGCTTCTTTCCCACCCTGTTGTCTGCCCTTCACTGCCTTTTCCAGTAGATTTCTTTAAGTTTGGCACTTATGGTTTGGCCCACAGCCTCTTCTTAATCTCCGTCTTTTACCTGGGTGACCTCATCTATTCATACCTGTAATTTCCAAGTAGTTGCTAGTAAATTAAAAACATTTTCAAGGCAGGGCGCATTGTCTCACACCTATAATTCCAGCACTTTGGGAGGCTGAGGTGAGAGGATTGCCTGAGCTCACCGGTTCAAGACCAGCCTGGGCAGCTTGGCGAGACCTCATCTCTACAATAAATAAAAAAATTAGTTGGGTGTGGTGGCGCATGCCTGTGGTCCCAACTACTTGGAAGACTGAGGTGGAAGGTTCGCCGGAGCATGCCACTGCACTCCAGCCTGGGCAACAGATTAAAACTCCAACTCAAAAAAAAACCCAAAACATTTTCAGCTCTACCACCTCTCCTTTGAATTCTGTGCTACGATTTCCAACTGCCTAACTTTCAACTTCCATTTGAGTACCTGACTCTTCAAGTCTCCAGGTGAACTCACCTCTTATTTAATTGATTAAGTGATGCAGTCATTCAGATATTTATACCGTACTGTGTACTTGCCCCATGCTAGGTGCCCCCTTCACAGTATGCCATTGCATGTTGCAGAAGGTTTGGTAGAATGTTCCAGTCAGGTGGGGCAGTTTTTGCAACAACATGGAGATCCGAAGGGCGTGTTGTGTCTTGGAGTTGAGTGGTTCGGTACATTTAAAGCATCTAACCAACACTTTACAAACTTTGAATAAGCATCTGGGTCATCCTTACAAGGAAGTTGGGGTGGGGCCCGTGATTTTGCATTTTGACAAGTTCCACATGATGTCACTGCTGACCACAGTTTTGTGGGTAAAGATTAAAGGCTGTGCTGAGAGCTCAGTGGAAGATGATAGGTCTGTCGCGTTACGCCCCCTAGCTCTTATGGCACTAAAGCTTGTGGAGGTGTTGAAGTGAGTTGTACTTTGAGATTTATTCTCTTTAATGGTAGCTGCAGTGGGTCTCGAGGCAGGTATTAATAGAACAGATAGATCTAACACAGGAATCCCTCTGGGATGATCTGGAGTTCCTTTTGAAACACAGCAGAGTAGTTTGGAAAGCTCTTCTAAGAAGGCTGCAGTGGAGCCTAATGTCTGGTTTGTTGAATGAGTGGAGAGAGAGAAAAAGTTGGAGAGAAGCTATGAGATTTCTGGTTTGGGCCTATGGTGATGTCACTCTCCTACAGGGAATGAAGAGGAGCAGGTTTTAGGGAGATGACAGTGAGCTTGGACAGGTAGCATTTGAGGTGCCTGAGGGGAAATGGACGCAGACATTAATGATACAAACTTGAGAATTTGCTGCTGACAGGTGGCATCAGGTAAGTGGAAAATGAGAAATGAGCTTTGCACTTGGAAGGGGTTTGACAGGGTAGCTTTGCCGATGTAACCTTAATTCCAGAGGGCAATTGCATATTGGAAGGGAGAAGGCAGAAGGTGAGCCAAACTTTAAGAGATAAGAATTCTCTTAACTTTCCTCTTTCCACACCTAGAACCTTGTCTACATTATCATTCTTCCTTAAAGCATGGTATTTCTCCTTAAGACTAATTGTAGAACCTTGAACCATTTGGTTTCTCAGGGATGTCCCTTTTTTTTTTAGTCGGAGTCTCACTCTGACGTCCAAGTGGGAGTGCAGTGGCATGCTCACAGCCACCGCAGCCTTGACCTGCTGGGCCCACGTGATCCTTCTGCCTCAGCCTTCCAAGTAGCTGGAACTACAGGCATGTGCCACCACGCCCAGCTATTTTTTTTATTTACTGTAGATATGAGGTCTCCCAGTGTTGCCCAGGCTGGTCTCAAACTCGTGGGTTTAGACAGTCCTCTCACCTCCACCTCCCAAGTTTGCTGGGATTACAGGCATGAGCCACCATACCTGGCAAGGGATGTCACTCTTATCCTGGCTCATAATCTGGATCCCATCAATTTTAAACAAGCTTATTGTCCCTCTTTCTATCCCTTCAATACTATATCCCTCTTTCAGCACTGCTGTCTTTCTTTCTTAACCAGAAAACATTTCTGGAAAATGTTGCCTGCATTTACTGACTCCGTCATTTTCCTTCATGTTCACTCATTCTTCACCCTTTGCCATCTCATTTTCACCCCTCTCTACTCGTGAAACTGCAGATGCCGTAAGTACACCTTCAGCCTCTTAAACCTCTCAACGTGAATAGTTCTACTGACTAGTCTCTTTCCACTCTTGAGCTGTTGTTCAGTTTCCTTCTTGTGCCATAAATGCTTCAGGTGCTGTGTGCTTTCAGTCCCCCCTTCCTAGCTTTACCCTGATCTAACTACTTACCACTTGACTTGTCTACTCTGACTTCCCACAGGCACCTCCAGCTAATCTGTTGACACACTCTTCCTCTCATGTTAAATGGCATTTTCAGCCACCAAGATGCCCGGACAAAAATACGAGTACCTTCCTTTTCCTGTTTTCCCATCTGCTCACATTCAGCTTCTGAGTCACTGTGTCACTTGAGCCGCTACCCATAAACCAGGCTCTACCATCATCTCTTAAACTTGGAGTGTCTTCATCATTGGCCTTTGAGTAATTGACCTTTTCCCTGTGCTCCTGGCACGTCCTGCTACAGCAGCGTGTTCTAGCCCTTATCAGGCACGCCTTTATTGTAAATATTTTCTTGTCAGACTTTACATTTCTTGAGGTCAGGGACTGTTTACATTGTATTCCCAGTGTATGGCACAGTGCATGTTCACTGGATAAACGGGGAAAGACTAGACAGAATTCATGTTTGTAGGTTTGGGAAGGACCTAGAGAGGAAGGAGCATTTGACAAGCAAGCATAGGTACATCGTGCAAGAGGTGAGTGGGTCTGTGCTCTGTATCCTGTCAGGTCAGCTTTGCCAGGTGTTCAACAATGGAGTTTGTATTACTGCTCGCATTTTAATCTACTTGCAGCCTCTTCTCCCCTTTTCCCTTGTTTCCACCTTTCCTCTGTCAGATAAGTCATTTTCGGGTGAGAATTGATGCCTTCTGTCATTAAATAAAGGAAATAACTGAGACTGGGAACTTTGGATTGGTTTCATTTGGTGGCTAGCAGGTAGTGGATAATAAGGATAATTGTTCAATTAAATTAATTATTAAAATCGGGTAATTATTAAAATAACTCAGAAAGCAATGAAAAATTATCGAGCCAGAATGATCTCTGGCTCTATCTTACTTTATCTAACTTGTATTTTTTACGAAAACAAGCCTAATAATCAAGAATAATAATTGCTAGGTCAGTGTCTCTTGGGAGTGTGATACTAAGTAGAAGTAAAGAATAAAAAGGCGTGAGTGACTTTTTCAGACTTCCTTCCTCCTTTTCTACTTAATTTTCTACTTAATTTTTTCAACGGTGAGTGTAAGGAGTATGGAAAAATGTTGCCTTTTCAAGGTGAAGTGATCAGTTTAGCTGGAACCGAGTTCATGGTATGGCTTGGTGATCTCTTGGGCTCTTGTTTTGTTTTGTTTGGTATTTCTTTGTAAGTTGTTTATTCTTTCTAATTCATTATTGATTGTGTAAAAGAAAGTGGGAGCAAAGTTAAAAACATTTTTGCCTTCAGTGGCAAAATGGTGACATAGGGAGACATTTTTGTCTCCTGTGTTTTCCCACTTGTTTTTCCTGTGGCCTTTCTTCCCTCACCTCATTGCCTCAGATTTCCAGGTCAGAGCTAGCCACAGTTTAAACCTTAAAGATCTTGACTTGACTCTGCAATATTTGCAGTTTATTTCAGTTGGCAAGGTGCTTATAGAAGAAAAGACTGTTTCCTGCAATATTGACAAGGGGAAGGTAGAATAAGGGAGGGAGATGATAACGAAAACAGTATTTTTAGGTAGGTGTGAGATCAGTGGCATGGTTCGGTTTGTCCTTGGGTACTTGGTGAAAAGAAGGATTGGCTGGGCCCTATGGCTCATGCCTATAATCCCAGCACTTTGGGAGGCTGAGGTGAGAGGATTGCCTGGTTTCATGAGTTTGAAACCAGCCTGGGCAACTTGGCGAGACCTCATCTCTACAATAAATCAAAAAGTTAGCTCGGTGTGGTGGCGTGTGCTTGTAGTTCCAGCTCCTTGGAAGGCTGAGGAGGAAGGATCACCTGAGCCCAGCCAGTCAACACTGCAGTGGCCGTGAGCGTGCCACTGCACTCCAGCCTGTGTGATAGAATGTGACTCCAAGCCGGGCTCGGTGGCTCAGCCTGTAATCCCAGCGCTTTGGGAGGCTGAGGTAAGTGGATTGCCTGAGCCCGCAGGTTCGAGACCCACCTGGGCAACTTGGTGAAACCTCATCTCTCTATAAATCAAAAATCAGCTGGGCATGGTAGTGCGCGCCTGTAGTTCCAGCTACTTGGAAGGCTGAGGCGGAAGGATG
>NW_007259562.1:627542-655215 GCF_000164805.1 Carlito syrichta | reverse complement strand
ACAGAGTGAGACTCCAACTCAAAATAATAATAATAATAATAATAATAATAATAATAATAATGTGACTCCAGCTCAAAAACAAAAGGAAGGATTAGCAGTTAAATTGACCAACATTTATACATACTGAGAAAATGTACTTTTCTTTGGAAACTTTTAAATTATCTTTGTTCTTAGCCCTACGTGGTGCCTCACGCCTGTTAATTCCAGCACTTTGGGAGGTGGAGGCGAGAGAATTGCCTGAGTCTAGGGTTTTGAGACCAGCCTGGGCAACTTGGCGAGACCTCGTCACTACAATAAATCAAAACATTAACTGGATGTGGTGGCACACGCCCGTAGTTCCAGCTACTTGAAAGGTTGAAGCAGAAGAATCACCTGAGCCCAGTGGGCTGAGGCTACGGTGGCCGTGAGTGTGTCACTGTACTCCAGCCTGGGGGACAGAGTAAGAAGAAATAAAGTGTGTTTAGATTTTAAGAAGAAACAACATAACTCATTGTGGTTACTTTTTCACTTTCCCACAGTTAGATATATGTTCTATGTGAGTTTTATAGGTTTTTCCAAGGGAAGGATGGTTTGGTTGCATGTGAAGTTCTCTTCAAGGAATCTCAAGAGACATACATAAAATTTGTTGGGCCAATCCTTGTTAAATTGTTAGAATGACTGTCACCAGCTCTCCTTAGTCTCTTGCAAGTGAAGAATGATTTACATTCTTGAATAATGAACAGTTCCCATGGAAGATTTCTCTAGTGGACTAGACAAAAACTTTTGACTTATGTTGTGCTGGGGTAGTTCTGCAGTAATAATGGAAGACTAACCCAGCCAATTGTGCAATGTGAAATCTGAGACTTTTAGAATGAACTTTTGTAGTAGAAAAGTAATCATACTTTATTCTTAAAGACAATTTCACACACCTCATTTGAATCCACTCTCAACAATCTTGGGGTAGAAAGGACTCATCATATTATTCTCATTTGTAGGAATCAAGTCTTAAAGCTAAGGCCTGCAAGCCACATACGTGATGTGCAAGTAGCTGCATTGAATGGCAAAAAGCACAATGTGAAATTGATTTAAATGTATTTTGTTTAACCCAATATCTACACAATACACTTATTTCCATATGTGATCAAATAAAAAATAATGAGATGTTATACTGTCTTTGAAATCTGGTCAGTGTTTGCCCTGTGGCACATCTCAGTTTGCATTAGCTACTTTTTAAGTACCAGCAGCTACTGTATTGGTCAGCACTTGGAACTGAACATCTAACCTGAAAAAACATGGTGCGATGTGCCATTAAAAAAGCTTTGTTGGCCAGGCGCAGTGGCTCATGCCTGTAATCCCAGCACTTTGGGAGGCCAAGATGGGAGGATCTCTTAAGCCCAGGAGTTGGAGACCAATCTGGGCAGCATAGCAAAATCTCATCTCTACAAAACGTAAGAAAAATTAGCAAAGTGTGGTATATGTCCCTTGGGGTTCCTTGAGAGAACATCATATGTGCAACCAAACCATCCTTTGGAAAAACCTATAAAACTCCCGTTGAGTATACATCTTAACTGTGGGAAGATGAAAGTAAACACAGTTATGTTGTTTCTTATTAAAATCTAAATAGACTTTTATTTATTAGAAGTAAATGAAATTAAAATCATTCCCATTTCACCTCGTAAGCTATCCTTGAAAGAATAAAAATACAGAGTGAGATGAAAGGATTGCCTGAGCCCCGGAGGTAGAGGCTGCGGTGAGCTGTGATTATGCCACGCACTGCCTGCCAGTATAGGTGACAGAGTGAAACCCCGACAAACAAAAAAAAAATCCAGCTTTGTCAAATGGAACATGCCTTTGGAATTATTATCTTGAGATTTTTACCTCTATAATAATTATTTTGTATCACATTATTTCCTGTTTGCAATGAGCTAAATAGTCTCTTGTTTATTATTAGTCTCTTGTAATCAGCAGAGTCATTGCTACAGGCACATAAAATTATGACACTGTTCTTGTTTGATAGTTAAAAACATTTGTGATTGAAGCAGAAGGCAGAAAAATATATGCACAAAGTTCATATTTTTAACTTGCCTGTGGGGGAAATAAAAGTGTTTATAAAGAGGTGCAAAAGAAGCAGGATAGAATGGCCCCTGATATGGCTGCCAGGTACATTTGAATTCACTTTGGAGTATTAGAAAGGAATTTATACCAAGACTGAGGCATTTTCTTACGGTAATTAACCTTTTCTTCATTAACTTCAGAATTTTCCATAAGGAGACACATTATTTGCTCATTTTGCTGTTGATCTGTTTTGGATTTTTTTTTTCCCCTGTGAGCTCATCTTTATAAGACAATTGATCTTGGTGGTGTTTTTTGGCCAAATCATCACTTTTCCTGTATATCTTAATTAAAAAGGAAGAAAGTCAAGCCTGAGGTTTTTATGAGCATGGAGGCAAAAGATTTCCTAAAATGGAGTGATGCATATTCTTTGAAAGTGATGAAAATATTCACTATGGCAACGGGTCTGCTTACCCATAATGCAAAATACCCTATTTGCATTTGTTTTGCCAGTGAATCCTGAAATTAGCATCCGTGTACTTGGGGGAGGTAATATATACTATTTCGATTGAAAAGAAGAACAAAGTCATTTTGACCGGGATGAGAAATTTGTAATGCTTCCCTAAGAAGAGTGAAAGGGTCCACTGAGGGGAGGTAGGCTGGGACCGGTGCCGACGCCACGGGAATAAGGCAAGAGTGTAACAGGAAGAAAGTAGAAAGAAATGAAGTTTATTATTCACCTTTCACAGATTGGAAAGGGGGCTGACACTCAGAGGCAAGTGTGGCATCAAAGGGCCACACTTGGTTAAATACGAAATGGTTATATTTAAGGGCCTTTGGAGTAGGGGGGATTTTTGCCTGGGGGAGTGTCCAGGGCTGCTGGTCTTTGATGTTGATTGTAGTCACAGGAGTCTTAGATTTTGAGGTCCCAGACTTTAGCATCTCATGCCCTTCGGATAGTGGGCTAGATGGGAGGAGGCAAGGGGAGGGGGTTTTCCTGTAAGAAATTTTGTCATACGTTTGCAATCCACAAACTTCTTCACCAGAAGGGGGTCTAATATCATTTCTATGGCTCTGTCCTTGTCTTGCATCTGATGGAGAGTTGCCGAGGGGGTGGGGTAGGTGGCCACTTGACCTGTAGTAGAATGACTGATCGCTTCCTAAAACCTGCCTATTAGAAATTTATCTCTGTCTAACCTGTGCTAGATCAAATTGTGTCAGGGGTAAAGTCCAAGCAAAAATGGCTATGCTGAGACAAAAAGACTACGCTAAACTAGGTTTATTCTAGGTTTCTATAGCTACCTCCTTTCAATGAGTGGGTCTGTGTGTGAGGGGAGGAGGTACGGGGTCACATTGCAGTTCAACAGATGCTTGTAGTGAGTCTATCTGCATGTTTACTTCAACTCCATTATAATTTAAGTTTTCTCTGGTCCTGACTTATAAATTATGTGTTAAGTATTTCTTGTAAGCTACCTCAATCCCTGTGAAAGTTTGAGGGTAAATAATATAATGTGTACTTATGGGCACCTCTTGTGATAATTGCTTCAGGAGGTATGCATGAGTAAGACGCCATTCCAGAATTCTTGGCTAGCTTAAATCCAGAGGGAGAAGTCAGACAGTTACTCACACAGCAGTGATACCAGGCAGAGCCAGGAAGGGATCATTGCAGATGTGCTATGCAATGTAAACACGAGCCCCAGGTGGCCTCTCCAAGCCATGTTCTCCTCCACTGTGTGTTCCAGCGTCGTCCTGAGACTCCTGCCTTATATGTAACTTCGAGTGTTGAAAAAGAAATACCCTGGCTGAGGACTACAGGTATGTGCTACCATGCCTGGCCAATTTTTTTGATTTTCTTTTTTTTGTAGGCATAAGTTGCTGAGGACTACAGATATGCGCCACCATGCCTAGCAAATTTTTTTTTTCTTTTTTTTTTATAGAGATAACGTCTCGCTGTGTTGCCCAGGCTGATCTTGAACTCCTTCTGGGCTCAAGCCATCCTCCCTCCTTGGTCTCCCAAAGTGCTGGGATTACAGGCATGAGCCACCACGCCCAGCCTAGAGGATAAATTTTGCATAACACATTTTGAGTTATTCCTATATGGAAGGTACTGCTAAGTGTTAGGGATAAAAGATTAAAAGACTCCTTCCTAACACAGGAGTTTGTATCATAGTAGGAGTAACAGGTTTATCAGATGAAAGTGAATTGCCTCGTAACACTATTTATTGAAGAGTGCACACCAAGATGTGCTGGGACTGTTCTAAGAGCTTTACATGCATTATTTTATTTAATCCCTACAATGAAGTAGGCATTTTACTATTAATCTCCATGTTAAAGAGGAAAACAACTCATCATAAAGGGACTAGAAATTGCCTGTGGTCAAACTAAATTTGAATATGATCCCATATTTGAACCCCTGTTGTTGTTATGATCCCAGTAAAGCTTGGCTGCTCCCCTTGATAACAGTACGTCAAAGGAGCAGGGAATCGGTAGGAAGAAGATTATTTCTGAGCTTGAATTCAGAGAGCAGAGCCAGATTCAAGGTGCTTCAAAATGGATCTGCTCATCTTCTAGGCTTCTTCACTTTTATAATCCAGAGTTGTCGGTGCCTGTACATTAGCCATGTGACCAGCAGAGCACTGTATAGAACTTGAGTTTCAATCACATTTATCGATAGTGACATTTTTCGGTCCAGACTTTCTGGTGCCAGGTATCAGAGGTATCAGAGCTTTTATCAGTAGGGCCCGGCTGAAGCATTAATTAAGCTTGCCGTAGAGTAAAGGGCCTAAGACATGGATTATGCAAAAGTTACACAAATCACAAAGCTTACGATTACATGGATAGAAAAGTTATATATAAAAGATACCTGCACACGTATGTTTATCGCAGCATTGTTCACGATAGCAAGAACCCGGAAACAACCATGCTGCCCATCTAAAGAGGACTGGATTAAAAAAATGTGCTACATATACACGATGGAATACTACGCAGCCATAAAAAAGAACAAAATCATGAATTTTGCAGCAACCTGGATTGAACTAGAGTCTATAATACTGAGTGACCTCTCACAGAAACATAGATCCGAGTATCACATATTCTCACTCATATAATGGACCTTGAACATCCAATGTAATGTTACTATAAGAAAATGACTGACGGTACTGGGAAACTATGGGGTGGGGAGGGAGATGGGATTAACAGTAGCAAATATCTGTCTGGGGATGGGGAAACACCTCTTATCAACAGGGTGACTGAATGAAACGTCATTGTACACCTAACCCTTAACTGTACCCCACAAAACCATAATAAAAAATATTGATTATGGAAAAAAAAAAGATAAGTTATATAATTCACAAGGCTTACGATTATACCGATACTATATTATTCAAACTTATAACCACTCAGGAAAAGGGAGTAAAAGGAGATTTGATGGGGTGTAAACTACTGGGAAGTCAAGGATCCCCTGAAGCTACTTACTTACGGGGAGTGCGTAGGAGATAAAGGGAAGCACACCTTTTATTAACTCTCAGGAATATTGTTCAGGAATGTACGGGAGCGTTTGCGCCTCTGGCCATGCCCTTCTCTAGGGACTGTGACAATGTGGACAGATATTAGAAGGTCTCTGTATCACTGTTAGTGGGCAGAACCGCTTCCATAATTCAAGATCCTAGTGCTTGATAAATGTCTGCATTTATCAAGTGGACTCAGAGAATTCCTGCTGATGCCATTGAGAGGAGGGTGGAGGGGAGGGGAAGAAATGGATGTCAGGGGATGACGGTTGATTGATGGTAAAGAATTAGGACACATTTAGATCTGAACTAGAAAATTTAGTTCAACACCCTTAATTTATATTTGAGCCTACGAGAAGCAACTTGTCTAAAATGATTCAGCTATTTTTGTGTGTGACAAGTGTGACAACAGTCAGATATCCTAGCCTGGTACTTATTTTCTTGTTTAAAGAAGAAAAAGGCTCACCTAACTTATTAAACCATGTCCTACCTTAAATGCTACCTAGAAATTTAGTGTAGAAGAGTAGCATGATAAATTCCCAGTCTTCCTCCACCGTGGTGATTGAAATGGGTTTCTTTTTTTTTTTCTTTTTTTGGAAAAAGTGTCGCCCAAGCTGCAGTGCAGTGGCATGCTCACAGCCACCCCAGCGTTGACCTGCTGGGCTCCAGCAATCCTTTTGCCACAGCCTTCCAAGTAGCCAGAACTACAGGTGCATGCTACCACACCTGGCTAATTTTTAAAAAAAATTTATTGTAGAGATGAGGTCTTGCCAAATTGCTCGGGCTGTTCTCAAACCCTCAGGCTCAGGCAATCCACTCACCTCGGCTTCCCAAAGTCCTGGGATTACAGGCTGAGCCACTGAGCTCAGCCAAAATGGGTTTAATATAGTAATCTACTCACTTTCACAGAGATTTTAGAAATGAAGTCTTGGCCAGGCGCTGTGGCTCATGCCTGTAATCCCAGCTCTTTGGGAGGTAGAGGCAAGAGGATTGATTGCCTGAGCCCAGGGGTTCGAGACCAGCCTGGGCAACTTGGTGAGACCTTGTCTCTACAATAAATAACAAAAATTAGCTCCATGTGATGGCACATGCCTGTAGTTCCAGCTACTTGAAAGATTGAGGCAGGATTGCCTTAGTCCAGCAGGTTGAGGCTGCGTTGGCCATGAGTGTGCCACTGCACTCCTGCCTGAGCAATAGAGTGAGACTCCTACTCAAAAAAAAAGAAAAAAGCCGGGCCCGGTGACTCAGGCTGTAACCCCAGCGCTTTGGGAGGCTGAGGTGAGTGGATTGCCTGAGCCCATGGGTTCGAGACCCGCCTGGGCAGGTGAGACCTCATCTCTACAATAAATCAAAAAATTAGCCGGGCGTGGTAGCCCGCGCCTGTAGTTCCAGCTACTGGAAAGCTGAGGCGGAAGGATCGTTGGAGCCCAGCAGGTCGATGCTGCGGAGGCTGGGAGAGGCCACTGCACTCCAGTCTGGGCAACCGGGTGAGACTCCAACTCAAAAAAAAAGAAATGAAGTCTTTATGTATGGTATGTTAATGGGTTGACTTCCACATATGGAATAAGTGTGTCTCTGGAGTCAGGCTTCCTAGATTTTAATTTTGCTTAGGTATCCTGGATCTGTTTTCTTCACTGTAAAACAAAGACAATATCAATACCTCTCTCATGGAGTTAGGAGAATTGAAAGAGTTAATACATATAGGGCATTTTGAAAAGTGTGTGGCCTATTGTCAGTGTTCAGTCACTGTTAGTTGCTATTTATGGTTAAGCTGATGGCTTCCCCACTTCCATTCCAGGTTATTTCCTGGGAGCCTGCCTTTTGATTTCTCTCTGGGGATGAGGAGCTGGGAATTGGTATTTTGAGAAGTGCGTAGAAAAGCAAGCAGGTATACTTATGCCATTCCTCATTGTTATTAATTTATCCAACTGTAAGTATCCATTTGCTTAGCTCTGAGTACATATTCGCAGTCTGTACTGAGTAGCACACATGGGAATTAACTAAAACTCCTAGACAGCAAAGAGCATAAGTTTGACCTTCCTGTATTCTTGTCTTTCTCAGCAATATTTAAAGGCCTTGTTGGCAGAGCTAGTGTTAACATATTTATTTATTTATTTATTTAATTTTTGAGTCGCAAAGTCTCACTCTGTCGCCCAGACTGGAGTGCAGTGGCCACTCCGGCCACCGCAGCCTCGCCTACTGGGCTCCGGTGATCCTTCCGCCTCAGCCTTCCAAGTAGCCGGAATTACGGGTGCGCGCTACCACACCTGGCTGATTATTTTTTTATTATTATTTATTTATTGTAGAGATGAGGTCTCGCTGCCCAGGCGGGTCTCGAACCCGCGGGCTCAGGCAATCCACTCACCTCAGCCTCCCAAAGGCGCGGGATTACAGGCTGAGCCACCAAGCCCGGCTGTGTTAACATATTTAAAGTGTTTTTCCTTTCTAGAAACAGGGACAGTTACTGTATAGGTAACTTTCAGATATTGCTGATCCTGAAGCAGCTTCCCGGTAAAAAGGAAATTGGTCTGGCAGAGAGGGAAAGGAAATTACCCGAGTAGTATGGTGGCTTTTTTTGTACAAACTTAGAATATCTCAGTGACTTGCTAACCCAGATATCTATATGTAATCAGACACACAAAATTATACTTCTCCTACCCATCTCTTACTATACCAGTTCCTGATTTGTCTAATTTATTTATTTTGGATTAGGAAATATAATTTAGAAAGTAAATTAGAGAGCGAGAGAGGGAGAGAGAGAAAGAGAAAGAGGAAATTCATGGCGATGGACGTAACTCCAAGAGTGCACGGCTGTGCCAGAGTCTAGTAAGGCAATGGCTTGTCTAATTTATTTTTTAATGTTACTCTAGCGAATCATTTAAAAAAAATTATTATAGTGCTCTTATAATAAGATTCCCGATATCTGTGATCTGAGATCAACAATACTAGCAATGTGCTGGCTTTAAAATAGTAACCCTTATGGCATGCTTTGACATTTCTCAAAAAACTCAGTAGTAGATAAATTATTATTACTTTTTTTGAATTGGAGTTGCACTCCAGGCTGGAGTGCAGTGGCATGCTCATGGCCACTGCAACCTTGCCCTGCCGGGCTCAGGTAATCTTTCTGTCTCAGCCTTCCAAGTAGCTGGAACTACAGGCACACACTACCATGCCCAGATTATTTTTTGTCTTATTGTAGAGATGAGAGGTCTTGCCAAGTTGTCCAGGCTGGTCTTGAACTTCTGGGTTCAGGCAGTCTTCTCACCTCTGCCTCCCAAAGTGCTGGGTTTACAGGTGTGAGCCACCGTGCTCGGCTAATATTAAATAAATTCTTAACAATCAGCCTCAAGGTCAGATCCCCTTCCAGAAATCAAGCACGTATGCAAGACTTTTGGAATGTAAATGTAAATTTTTTTATTTTTAAATTTTTTTCTTTTTTTTGTTAATATCTTTGGATATTAGATATTTTGTGAGAGAAATCATGCATCAATGTGTAATTTTTTCCCTTTTTTATGTTGTCCTAGAGATAGTTAAAAGATAGGCAGCTTTTCTAAATCTGTAGTTGTGATTTTAGAATATGTACAATAAATTTTTTTCTTAACACATTCTCTACTGTTAACATCTATATATGAAGTAGCTGACATATTTTTTTCTTACCAGATCTGTTAACATTCCTTATTATTAAAATAATAAATATTCCGTGTTTGCTTCTGCCGACACATGAGCAGGCCTGCTCAGTACCCTCTGAGCGGGTTTCTCTTGCCTAGCTTCATGATTGGATTCCTCTGCTTTCCATGCTTCTCCCCTGCAAGGTCTGTTGGCCCTCTCTTCCATGGATCTACTTTCAGATAACCCCTTCACTTCCTGTTCTCTCCTCTCTCAGCTCCCTCCCTCCACCTGTCCACACTAGTGGAAGGGGCTGATTGAATGTGTTTTGGGACTTGTTCTCCAGAGATGAAGTTCTGGGAGCCTGGCTGAGTGAGTAAGTTCTGGGAGCCTGCTGTAGTGGAGGAATTATATAATACAGAGGAGGAAGCAATTAACACTGCCTGTGGCAATCAGGGAACTTCAGCCAGGAGGTGACCCTGGTGTGTACTTTAATAAATGGCTAGAGCTGCTCTCTTGGAAGAGGGTGGAGCAAGGGAGAAAAATGGACCTTTCCGACATAAAAAGGAAAGCCTATACCAACACAAGTGTTCCACAAATGTGGACTAATTGGTTTTTTTCCTCGTAGTACTTCCTCTGATTCATTCTTCCTGTTGGCCTCAAGCCAAGACAGTTTCATTTTTTAATAGAGAAAGGACTTAACTTTCAGTTGCATTTCATTTTGTTGATTTTTCTCCACTATTTGGAAATGCACCATCTTTCATCCTTCGTTTGTCCTCCGTTTCCCTTCTCTTATATAAAGGTACTTGTGCCTGTGAGTTTTGCATTGCCTCCTCCTCCCTCAGCAGATCTGCAAATTGTGACCTGCTTACCTCTAGGCATCCAGAATTGCTTGACTGCTACTTTACTCTGTGGTAACAAAGCACTTTGTTGATTGCTTAGCTCTCAAGACAGATTATGTAGTTGCCTGGTTCACTGTCACTGCCTGCATTCTACACTGAGACGTTATCTGTAAGATTCCTGTGCATGTGCCATCGCTGGTCAGACTTGACATCTGCTATCTTGCTGGGACAGGTAAAAACATGGAAAATGTTTCAAAGCATTCCTTTTGTTTCCTCAGTAATAGAACGAAGAAAACCTTTATTCATTCAGCAAATGTTTGGTAAATACTGAGTATCTGAAGTTTTGCTGTGCGAAAAAAAAACCAGTGGTAATCAAGACCAGCATGGTCTTTGGCTTCAGAGTCAAATGTGAGTAGGTGGAAAAGATGCAGTGAAGCAGCAGTTTGAGTAAAGCGAGAAAAGGGTTTGCAATGGAAGCATTATCAGTGGTCCAAAGCGTATGTGGAGCGCGAGTGGCTCAATGCATGTGGGCACCTGAAACGCTCTAAAAGAAGTAACTGACCTGAGACTACAGTAGGTAGAGTTTCAAACATGGCAGTGTTTCAAACATGGCAGTGACATCATTGTGTTTTTTTGTTTTGTTTTGTTTTGTTTGAGTTGGAGTCTCACTCTGTCGCTCAGGCTGGAGTGCAGTGGCACACTCACAGCCACCCCAGCATTGACCTGCTGGGCTCCGGTGATCTTTTGCCTCAGCCTTCCAAGTAGCCAGAACTACAGGTGCATGCTACCACACCTGGCTAATTTTTGATTTATTGTAGAGAGAGGTCTTTCCAAGTTGCGAGGGCTGGTCTCAAACCCACTCACTCAGCAATCCACTTGGCTTGGCCTCCCAAAGTGCTGGGATTACAGGCTGAGCCACCGAGCCCAGCTGTGACATCATTTTTAAAAGCTGTATATAAAGAACATCCTTTATATGTACACTGTACACACACACACATACACACACACACACACACACACACACACACACACACACACACACACAGTATATAAAGAATGTTCATGCCTATAATCCCAGCATTTTGGAAGGCCAAGGTGGGAGAATCACTTGAGGCCAGGAGTTAGAGACCTACTTGGGCAACAAAGAGAGACCCTGACGCTTCAAAAAATAAATAAATATTAGCTGGGCATGGTGGCACATGCCTGTGGTCCCAGCTACTTGGGAGGCTGAGGCAAAAGGATTGCCTGAGCACAGGAGTTTGAAGCTGTGGTGAGTCATGAGTATGCCACTGTTCTCCAGCCTGGGTGACAGTGAGACTCCACCTCAAACAAACAAGCAAACAACCCTCCAAAAAACAATAAATAATACTCTGGGTGAAGTGTGACGAATGGGTTAGAAAGTGTGGATACAGGGATGCCAGCTAGCAGCCTACATCCAGGGCTTGTGAGAAATAATAGTGGCCTAGATGTAGATAAAAGTGGTTGGATTTGGAACATATTAAAGAGTCAAAACTAATAAGACATAGCATTGTTTTGAATGAGTTAATGTTGGTACACTCTTAATTTTACTTCCAGATTTGTGCAAATGGTTGGTGATGCAGCTGTTTCTTGCATCTGTGATCTCACATGGGGATTGATGGTGGTAGATCATATCACTGAGGCAGGGCATTCAGGAGAAATGTGACTTGTGCGGGGAGAACAGACCATTGCAGTTCAGTGTCACTGATTTCCCTGTCCCCAATGTAGATTGAATTCTGTATGTATGTAGGTTGAATTCTAAAATTACTTCTCTATTTTCTTGCTGTAAGAAGTCTTCCAGCCCATCTTTAAAACTGTCATGGGTTTATGCTGTCCTCATTTTAGATTTCTTAGGGGATCTACAAAGATATTCCTGTTACCTAAACAGATTGTTTCCTGCTCTTGAATTGTCTTGTCTCATTTCCTCATCTTCTAATTTCAGTGCTTTTATTATCTTCTTTTACTTATTGTCCTTTTACATTAATCTGGGTTAAGTAACTGGTGTTATTTATCATTTATGGATTTCACGTGAGGAGCAGTTCTTTGGTGTCCTTGTGTGTAGTGCCTGTTCCACGGGTTTTATTAGGATTAAATTAAATAATAAATGTAAAGTTCCTTGTACAATGCCTGATTTACAGATAAGCAGTAAGTTTAAATTCCTGTATGCTGGTTTTTTTTTTCCTCCTCAGTTGGAAGGGCCATCCATGCAGTTCCCTCATAGTTGTCTTTATTGACTATGGATTGAAAAGTACATTTTTCCATGTTTTGTGAATTTCCAATATGTTTATACCTTCTTGAGAGTTTTAAATGAGTGTGTTAACCTCATGTCCAGTTGAACAGCATATTTCATCTCTGATGAAAAACTTCATCACTCCAGGAACTATGTGCAGTCTGTATTAGCCTGACAGCTTAAACAACAGAAACTTGTTTTTTCACAGTTCTGGGGGCAGGGCAGTCTAAGATCAAGGTGCCAGAAAATTTGGTTTCTGTGAGTGCCCTCTTCCTGGCTTCTGGACAGCTGCCTTCAGGCTCTGTCCTCATGTGGTGAGAACCCTCTGGTGTCCCCTTTTCCTATAAGGTCACCATCCTGTTTGTGCAGGGCTCCACTCTTGTGGGCTCATTTAAACTCCATTACTTCCCTAAAAGCCTGGTCTCTAATCCAGTCACTTTAAGGATTGGTGCTTCCTCTACCTGCTGGGCTCAGGCGATCCTTCTGCCTCAGTCTTCCAAGTAGCTGGAACCACAGGCATGCGCCATCACACCAATTTTTTTTTACTTACTGTAGAGAGAGGATCTTACCATGTTGCCCAGGCTGGTTTTGAACCCTTGGGCTCAGGCAGTCCTCTAGCCTCTGCCTCCCAAAGTGCTAGAATTATAGACATGAGCCACCGTGCCTGGACCAAGCTTGGCTTTTACTAAAAATTTTAGTCACTCAATTTTATATGTGAAATATGGTATTGCATTACTTTAACTCACACATTTATTATGAATATGCTTGTGTATTCTCTTGTTAGTCTTTTTTAAAAATAGACTTTACTTTATAGAGCAGTTTTAGGTTTATAGCAAAATTAAGCAGAAAATACAGTTCACCTGTACCCCCTCTTCCCACATTTCACAGCCTTACCTGCAATCAGCATCCCTCACCAGAGTGGTACATGTGTTAGAACTGATTAACCTACATTGATGCATCCTTACCACCCGAGTTCATGGTTTACATCAGGGCTCACTTTTGGTGTTGCGCACTGTATGAAATTCATGATGACATATGGCTGCCATTACAGTATTTTACAGAAGAGTTTCCCTGCCCTAAACATCATCTGTGCCCCTCCTGCTTCCCCCTTCCCTACTCCCCCTGCAGCTACGGATCATTTTACTATCTCAGATCTTTTTACTATCTCGGTAGTTTTGTCTTTTCAGAAGTGTCATATAGTTGTAATCATACGGTATCTGGCCTTTTCAGATTGGCTTCTTTCACTTGATAATGTGTATTGATAATTCCTCCAGGTCTTTCATGGCTAGATTAAGCATTTTCTACTTGGGATGCAGTCCCATGGAAGGAATACCATGTCCTCTTCTCCTCAGTAGGTGCATGATGTTGATCTGTTCTAGTAGAAGTAACTTCGATCATTTGATTAAGGTCGTAGCTATAAGGATTCTCCATTCTCCACCCTCTACTTTCCCCTTTGTAATAAGTGTTTCGTGGGAAGATACTTTGATACTATGTAAAATGTTTCATTTCTCATTATGCTTTTCAGCATTAATTTTCAGCATCTTGCCTGAAGCAGTCATTACTCTAGTTTTGCCACATGGTGATTTTCTAACTTAAGATTTTTTAGCTTAAATTTTTGTCTTTTCCTCCATAGCTTTTATGTTTTTACTTTCTACTTTTCTCTGAGACTCTCCTCACTCAGTATGTTAGTAAGCATTCTCACGCTTCCTTCTCTTTTTTTTAAAAAACAACCATAAAATTTCATGAGCACTTTCTAACTTTTTCTGATTTTTAAGATTGCCAGAAGGAAAAGATCACCAAAGACCACACAGGTTAACAAAGAGCTTAAACTTGGAAGACCAAAATAAAGAAATCAGAGTATGTCCTCCATTGCCTTCCTTCTGGAGGGATAACTCCTTCCATAATCTCTTTAGGTTCCATTCTTAAGGTGGAAATAGATCTAAAGCTTTTGTAAGAGTTGACATCAAGGGCTGGAAAATACTGTTGAACTCATGTCGCTTTGAAGCCAGATAGAAGTCAAACTGGGCAGAAGAGAATCTCTGAAGATCTAAGTGATTTGGAGATTGGAGATTTTAAAAAAGCAAACAGAAAACTGGGAGATGTTATTTTAGACCCTGCCAACTTGGGATGTGGATTCCATTTGTTTGTTTATGTCATCCAGTGCTGTGCGCTTTATTAACTGAACTTTGCAGACACTTGTAGCTTGAGCATGTGCTGCATGTTTTATCACATCTGGAATGTAAGTTTGAATAAAATTATAAGATTTGATGTTTGATTTTTCAAATGATATTTGAACCTGTGAGTAGTCTGCAAGTTAAATTGTTAGTCTGTTTGCTACATCTGTTAAATTGGACAGTATTAGGAAAGAATCCTCAGGGACACTGCCTTTTGTCTTATACAACTTGTGACTGTTGTGTACTTCAGCACTTGAAAAACTGTGCCTCTGAAGGGGCCCTTCATTGTTGCTAGGAAACCCAGCAACTGTTTTGTATAATCTTGAGATTTCATTTCATTTCTAGTAGAACACAATGAAGAGCAATTGACTGTTTTTGCCACTTTTTGATAAAAGAAATACTGAAAGCCATTTAAAAATCTATTTAAAATTTCTTAAATAGTATACATATAAACTCTCAGAATAAAACAGACATGGGCAGTCATCTTTTTTAAAATCTCTCTCAAAAACAATTGCTGTTAGCAGTTTGTTATATATCTTTCCAGATCATTTTGATAAATGTATATGACTGCTTTTTGAGTCAGTCTATGAAATTAAACTAATTTTTATGTATCAAACAAGAAAGAATGAAAGATAATACCATGAAAACTAACTTGCATTTTATTATGGTAACTTTGTGTGGTATAAATACTGAGCGCATGAATTTAGAGGATGTGAACGTTCACACATTTAGATGTCTAATTAATGTCATTTAACTTTTTAATTCAATTTCTACAAAACGAAAACCCTAAAAGCACATAATAACCAGAAGTTTTAATTGTTATTTATAGCAGTTCTTCATTTTCATTTATATGTTTTTCCGTATTTTTGGACTGGGTCTTGATTAATTTTTAAGTGAGATTTTAATTCTGGCTGTGCTTAGACTGTTATCTTTGTATCTTATCTCTATTTCTACATAAAGTTATTAATAACCAGACAAGTTAAACATGGCAGCAAATTGTAGTATCTATAGAAAGGAGCAGGAATTTCTTTTAGAAAATTAATGCTTTTTTTTTGCAGCGTTTCTAGAATTGATCAATTTTGTAATTCAGTCACCAATTCTTTTCCCCTATGTGCAAGAGGTGGAGGTACCCATAATTTCTTCCAACTTAGTGGAGATAATGATTTTATGGCAAATCAGGACGTGCATTGTAAAAAGTCCCAAAAATACATGGCAGTATGAAAAGAAGTTAAGCTCCTCAACATCTAGGAGATATGACAAACTCGGATGCGGCCTGCATCAGTTTCACCATAAAACTTCTAAAGGAAATAAACAACCTACGGCAGCATATGATAAGTGCCAGGAAGGTGATGTGGGTGGTAGAAAATAAAGTACTGCGAGTAGTCATAGAAAGAAGGAAAGAAGGATTCTTGTAGGGTAGAGAGGAGGAAGAATGCCCTAAGGAATGGCACAGAGTTTATTAGAAATAATAGAAAGCATTTATTCAGAGGATTAAATAATCATTCAGGAGAAACACGAGACTACGCACATACATATCAGATCATATCATTTAATTTTATTTCTTTTATTTTTTTGGGTAGGAATCTCTATTGCCCAGGCTGGAGTGCACTGACACGCCCATGGCCACTGCAGCCTCAACCTGCTGGGCTCAGGCGATCCTTCCATGTAGCCCTTCTACCTCAGCCTTCCAAGTAGCTGGAACCACAAGTGCGCACCACCATGCCTGTCGAATTTTTTTGATTTCATTGTAGTGATGAGATCGCACCAAGTTGCCCAAGGCTGGTCTCAGTCTCCTGGGCTCAAGCAGTCCTCCTTCCTTGGCTTCCCTGCTGGGATTATTATTATTATTATTATTATTATTATTTTGAATTGGAGTCTCACTCAGTCGCCCAGACTGGAGTGCAGTGGCCGCTCCTGACCACCGTAGCCTCGCCTGCTGGGCTCCGGGGATCCTTCCGCCTCAGCCTTCCAAGTAGCCGGAATTACAGGCATGCACTACCACGCCCGGCTGATTTTTTTATTTATAGTAGAGATGAGGTCTCGCTGCCCAGGCGGGTCTCGAACCCGCGGGCTCAGGCAATCCACTCACCTCAGCCTCCCAAAGGCGCGGGATTACAGGCTGAGCCACCGAGCCCGGCCTTGCTGGGATTATAGGTGTGAGCCATCATGCCTGGCCTCTGTTGAAATTTATTATTTGAAAAACAACATCAAAATATCACTGTAGAGACTTAAGATTTTGGATTGATTTAATTTTTTCTAGTGTGTTTTTATGGTGGGAGCAGGGGAAAGGCAGAGGAAGAGAAAGCAGCCAGCCCCATCCCATAATCTAGTGCTTAGGGCCCCTCATGGGTTGTTATCCAGCCCGGAATGTCAGTGTCAGGTTATGCAGATTCAAATGGTAGAGCTGCTTCTAAATGTTTGAGTTTATGGGGAGAACCCCCCAAAAAACTGGAACTGTTTTTTGGAGGGCAGACCCTTGGTAGTACAGGCTTCCCCTACTAGGTAAGTGTTCTAGGAACCCATTGGCATCAGTGTACCAGCTAGCGTTGTTGTGAGAAGCTGCATTCAGCTTCAGTGATTTTTTTTTTTTTTTTGAGTTGGCGTCTCACTCTGTCACCCAGGCTGGAGTGCAGTGACACACTAATGGCCACCCCAGCATCAACCTGCTGGGCTCTGGTGATCCTTCCACCTCAGCCTTCCAAGTAGCTGGAGCTACAAATGCATGCTACCATGCCTGGCTAATTTTTGGTTTATTGTAGAGACAAGGTCTTGCCAAGTTGCCTGGGCTGGTCTTGAACCTGTGGACCCAGGCAATCCACTCACCTCGGCCTCCCAAAGTGCTGGGGTTACAGGGTAAGCCACCGAACCCGGCCTCAGTGAATTTTATTTTGGAAATTCTGTCAACACGTTTGTCCAATTCATGGCTGATTTACCGGTCCACTTGTCCACACTACTCTGAGTGTTCAGCAGCTTTTGACCAAAAACGACATGACCCCTATGCTTCACCTTCCCTTCATACTTGCATCTCACAAAGAGTGACTTTGTTTTGTTTCCCTGGATGAAAAAAATCCTTAAAGGAAAACATTTTGCTGATGTGGAAGAGGTGAAACAAAAAATGGCAGAAGCACCAGAAGACATGATAATTGACATGGTAATTGACAAAACTTTTGAGTGATGGAAAAGACATCTCTAGCTGTGCTCAGTGGCTCAGCCTGTAATCCTGCGCCTTTGGGAGGCTGAGGTGAGTGGATTGCCTGAGCCCACGGGTTCGAGACCCGCCTGGGCAGGTGAGACCTCATCTCTACAATAAATCAAAAAATTAGCCGGGCGTGGTAGCACTCGCCTGTAGTTCCAGCTACTAGGAAGGCTGAGGCGGAAGGATCGCCGGAGCCCAGCAGGTCGAGGCTGCAGTGGCCGGTAGGGCTGCACTCCAGTCTAGGCAACAGAGTGAGACTCCAACTCAAAAAAAATAAAAATAAAAAAAAAATAAACATGTGAGAATAAACACAATTTTTTATAAATAAATTCCATTATTTGGGAGGAGCCCTCCCTCATATACTTAAGAAAACTGACTTATCACAGGTAAACCATAGATGTGCAAATTCTTATAGTGTGAATAGAAAAAAAAAGTTTCATATGATACTTCATTTACAGACTAAATTTGCATTTTAAATAAAGTGATGTCTTTCTTGTTCAAACCGATCTTATATGAAGACAGGTATTGAATGGTCATTGGAAATTGATATTGGAATGTGGAAATTGATGTGAACAGAATTGCTTTTCTTTTGAAAAACAAGGAATTGATAAAGTCAGCATTTTTTATATTATAGATGAAGAAATAGTGCCATTTTGCTCATAGTTTATGCCTACCTTTTACGTGTATAAGAAATACAAGTATTATTACAGTAAATTTTTAGCAAGGAGCAGATTTTTTGAGTTCTTGCAGAGTTCTAGTGGATTTAAGCCATGCCTTTAACAAACTTTACTGGGAAAATGTGGGATGTTTTGTTTGTTTGGTGCTTAGGATTTCATTTTACGTTTTTTCAAATACTGCCATTCAGCATTAATTTTCTCTTTCAATTGCAATTTAAATGGAAACTTTATTTATTTATTTTTTTGAGTCAGGATTTGAGCCAGCACTCTGTTGTCCAGGCTAGAGTGTAGTGGCACGATCACGGCTTACTGTAACCTCCAACTCCTGGGCTCAGGTGATCCTTACCCCTCAGCCTCATGAGTAACTAGGATTGCAGTAGCTGGGATTACAGGCACATGCCATCATGCCTAGCTAATTTTTTGATGTTTTGTGGAGACAAGGTCTTGCTATATTGCCCAGGCCAGTCTCGACCCCTAGGCTCAAGCAGTCCTTCTGCCTTGGACTTCCAAAGTGCTGGGATTACAGACATGAGCCACTATGCCCAGCTGGAAGTATATAGACTAAATTTCACAATATAGTTTCAGAATATGGAATTTTAAAATTTCTTTTAAAAATGAATAAATAGGCCAGACTTTCGGTGGCTCAGCCTGTAATCGCAACACTTTGGGAGGCTGAGGCAAGTGGATTGCCAGAGCCCGCGCGTTTGAAACCAGCCTGGACAACTTGGCGAGACCTCGTCTCTACAATAAATAAAAAAATTAGCCCGGTGTGGTAGTGTGCGCCTATAGTTCCAGCTACTTGGAAGGTTGAGGCGGAAGAATCGCTGGAGCCCAGCAGATCAACACTGAGGTGGCAGTGAGTGCGCCACTGCATTCCAGCCTGGGCGACAGAGTGAGACTCCAACTAACGAAAGAAAAATTAAAAATAAATAAAAATAATTGGTGACTTTTTAAAAACAGAAATAGGAAGAGATAAACAGTAAGAATTGTCTTAAAGATAATATTGTGGTCAACTATTGGTAAATTTTTAAACATATAGTATAAATTGACTGTGTTTCCTTTCTTTTTGAATTGTCGTTATCATAAATTATTGCTTAGAAATATTTTTAAGCATTCACTTGAAGTCATAGAATCAAATTTAATAAAAATTTAGAATTAAGCCTTGGCAGAAAATGTCAAAGTTTATGAGCATACACCCCACTGACAGTGAGTTGACAGCGTGTTCATGGTGAGCATGAGTTAATGTAGCCTTGAATTTGTATGATATGGCTGACCTTTCAGAGATTCTAACTAGATTCAGTTTTAAACATCTTCTTGCATATAGATAGAAGCTAGTAGAAACTTGTGTTTTATATAATACTGGGAACTTCACAGTGCTCGTAAAGGAGATGGTGTCAAATCAGATAGTATTAATAGTGTCATTGTATTTTTACAAAGGCACAAACTAAACACTGGGCACCTCTGAGTTTGGACTCTTTTCCCCGGGCACAAGCCCCATCCCATGTCCTTGCGTTGCCATGCTTCCCCCGAATGGCCAAAGGTACTGCGCAGGCTGCCTGTGAAACAGCACATGCTCAGTACCATGTATGGTTCTTTCTCCAGATTTCACCAGAAGTTTGAGTATCACTACTCCTGACCAGATGATTGAAAAAGCCAAAGGGGAAACTGCCTATCTGCCATGCAAGTTTACGCTTAGTCCGGAGGACCACGGGCCGTTGGACATTGAGTGGCTACTCTCACCAGCTGATAATCAGAAGGTGGATCAAGTGGTGAGTTTGATACCGACGTGCTCACTCAACAAATGTCAATGCAGCTGTGCTGATCTCATGGATGGGCCCTAGGGTGCGGGGAGAAAGCCCTAGTTGTCTCAGGCTTATGATCTCGGGGAGGAGGTTGGTAGGTAGAAAGTGAGGACACATGTGTAATGGTGGGAGAGGGATAACTAGTGACCTAAGAGTGCAGAAGAAGAAATGGTCACCAGACTTCTTAGAGAAGTTTTGGGAAAGAAGAGGAACTTATGAAAGTTCTGAAGATCTGGATTTGAATGTGTCTACACGAGACAGGGAATAGCAAAGCGGTAGTTGGAGCAGGAATGGTGTCAAGGCAGGGGTGTGTGGTGTGTTGGGGTGTGGTGAGTAACTGTATTTTATTAAAGGTTAGACAGAATTGAAGTTCTAATTTTTTTTTTTTTGAGTTGGAGTCTCACTCTGTCGCCCAGACTGGAGTGCAATGGCCGCTCCCGGCCACCGCAGCCTCGACCTGCTGGGCTCCGGCGATCCTTCTGCCTCAGCCTTCCAAGTAGCCAGAATTACAGGCATGCACTACCACGCCTGGCTGATTTTTTTGATTTATTGTAGAGATGAGGTCTCACTGCCCAGGCGGGTCTCGAACCTGCGGGCTCAGGCAATCCACTCACCTCAGCCTCCCAAAGACGCGGAATTACAGGCTGAGCCACCGAGCCCAGCTGAAGTTCTAATTTTTACTCAAGGATTCTATCACCCCAGAAGGGTCATTAGAACACAGTGTAACACAAGTACGCAATCTGTTTTCCTTATGTTTTCAAGTTAAATACTCTGTACAATGAATTTCTTAAAAAGCAAAACAAAACTTTTATAGCATAAAAACAATCTATTAAATATTTAATCTTTTTTTTTTCCATTTATTTTATTTTAAAGATGTGAGGTACAATTCAGGATTAGGTATACAAGTGATCTTTGCAGAGGTAAAGTTTGGGCTGACCTTTAGTCCCCACTTTGCCCGGTTTGAGATCAGGTACCCTTATTAATGTTATGTCCCTATCCCGCTCCCATCCCCGCCTCCCCAGCAGCAGTTTCTGGCTACTGCCAATCCCTTTCTTATAGTATTACGGTAAATGTCAGAGTGCGCTTAGGAGTGAGAACATGTGGTACTCAGTTCTTTGTTTCTGTGATAAATCACTGAGTATTATAGACTCCATTCTTAAATTTAAAAAATAGAGTATTATTACAATATTTTTTTCCAATCAAAGTAATAAAAGACTAATGGAGAAAACTTGGAAAGCAAAACTAGCACAAAGGAGGACACTTACCTTGTAATCTCAGCCCCAAGTACATGCACCATACTTGGCTTTTTTGATGGTTCCAGAGTTCTTTATTTAGAATTTTGCATATTAGCTTCGTCTGACACATTTAATTAAAAAAATCAATGTTAGTACATTATATGAGATCAGGGAAAGGAAAACAAGTCCAAATATTTAGGTGACTATAGTAGCATTTATATTTGGAAGAGAAATTTTGTTTTTACTTATTGTCCTTGTAAAAGGAAGGAGTATATAAAAGTTGAAAGTAAAGTTCTTTCATTTAATGATTGAAATGAGTGAGTTAGGTAATCCATATTTTTGGCAGATTCAGTCAGTTTACTTGCAATGTATTCGTGAAGGAAAAGTGTGCTTTTTCAAGTTGTGAGTGACTAGGGCCACTGCCTCCAGGGACGTAACCTCTTCCCCAGTTCTGCTCCCAGGGCTTCCTCCTGTCTCCCTCAGCAAAATAAATGGAGCCTGACTCATTCTGTTCCTCGCCCAGATACTGTGTTTCCTCCCGTTCTTGCCCTTACTCCCCTTTTCTCTTCCTTCTCTCCCTCTGGGGAAGAGCGGGCTTCTGCCCTAGGCCTGGCAAGTCCCCTGCTCCCTCATCACCAGTGCAGTGCCCGTCCTCCTGGAGAGGCAGGGCTCTGGTCCTGTGCTTAAGAGAAGTGAAGCCTGGGCTGTTTGTGGAGTGCACGGGTCTTCTGTGCTTCTGGCCTAAGACTCGTGAGATGAGTGAAGCTGTGACGAGGCACAGATAGAGACCAAGAAGCACAGTGTGCCTGAGCCTTTAGTGTGTCTGCAGATGGAAGGAGGAGCCCGTGTCTTCCGTGCTGAGTGGCGGGCACAGCCTTGCTGTCTATAGGAGTTGGGAGATAAGTGTGAAACTGAGGACTTGACTTTGAATGTCCATTTCTGGGCTGAAAGCCCAGTCTTGATGAGGTGCAGTGGCTCATGCCTGTAATCCCAGCACTTTGGAAGGCTGAGCTGGGAGAATTGCTTGAGCCCAGGAGTTTGACGTCAGCCTGGGCAACATACTGAGACCTTGACATGACAAAAAATGAAAAGTATTATCCCGGTGTGGTGGTGTGCACTTGTAGTCCCAGTTCCTTGGGAGGCTGAGGGAGAAGGATCGCCTGAGCTCAGGAATTGGAGGCTGTGGTGAACTATGATAGAGCTACTGTACTCCAGCCTGGGCAACAGAGGCAGACCCTGTCTCTAAAAAAAATAATTTAAAAATCGAGCCTCTAGCCTAAAAGAAAGAAAGGTAGAAGGGTTGGTTGAGGAGAGATTCATGCAGAATGAGGGCTTACTTTGAATTTCATTTGCATTCTGTGTTAACTGAGTCCCTATGATAGTATATTTCGGCTATCCCTGTGTCATCTCTTTAGTCAGCAGTGACTATGTGCTATATGGGCAGTGTTTTACATGCTTTAATTGTATACAACTTAGCCTTAAAACACACCCTACAGTGAGGATTACGATACATATGTAAAGAAGGAAACCAGCCCAGAGATTTGAAGGAGCTTGCCTAGGGTTACGTAGCTAGCAACAGATGCAGGTGGGATTTGACCCAGGTCTCTCTGACTCTCACACTTTTATTATCCCTTGCACTGCCTTGGACTGCCTCTCATGTTCCCAAAATCTGTTTTCTTATGTGTAAAGTAGGAACAAATATACCGGTTGTCTCAGGATTGTTATGATAATTCAGTGAAGTACTATATGCACAAGTATTTTATTTTGCAAGGTTGTGAGAGATACAGAAATGGTAGAATGTGCTGTGCCAAGTAGAATGGATCTGGTTTGTGTCTTAGTTATGTGATTTGTGTAAGTTGATCAGTGACAGTCGCTGCTTTCCTCAGCCTAATTTGTTAAATGTGTACAGTATACATCCTTGCAGAGTTGTGAGGAGAATTGGTGAAGACATGTCAAAGGGTGTGGTAAATGTGAGTTTCCCATTCTTTTCTTTTTTACTCACTCACTCACTCTCTTACTTTACTTTACTTACTACTTACTCTCACCCAGGCTGGAACGCAGAGGCATAATCATAGTTCACAGGGCCTTGACCTCCTGGGCTTAGGTGATCTTTCTGCCTCAGCCTATGGAGTAGCTGGGATCACAGGCTCCTGCCACCACACGTGAATACTTTTTTTTTTTTTGTAGAGGTGTGGTCTCAAGGTCTTGCTATTTTGCCCAGGATGGTCTCAAACTCCTGGCCTTAAAACGATCCTCCCACCTAGGCCTCCTAAAATGCTAGGATTACAAGCATGAGCCACTGGGCCCAGCCAGTTCCCCAATTCTTAACTACCGTTTGTGACATTGTTTTCATGGGAAAAATATTAAGAGAGTTTACAAAATAACCAATTGGGGGGAGATATCTTATTTGCCAGGGCTTCCTTACAAGACTACTAAAGAGCTGGGCTCGGTGGCTCAACCTGTAATCCCACGCTTTGGGAGGCTGAGCTGAGTGGATTGCCTGAGCCCACGGGTTCGGGACCCGCCTGGGCAACTTGGCGAGACCTCATCTCTACAATAAATAAAAAAATCAGCCGGGCGTGGTAGCACATGCCTGTAATTCTGGCTATTCGGAAGGCTGAGGCGGAAGGATCACTGGAGCCCAACAGGTCGAGGCTGTGGTGGCTGGGAGCAGCCACTGGATTCCAGCCTGGGCGACAGAGTGAGACTCCGACTCAAAAAAAAAAAAAAAACTACTAAAGTGTATGTGTAGCGAAGTGAGCTCTTTGAAAGTACCGTAGATTGAACAAATAAGTCAAAGGAAGATAGAACAACCTCATCTGTGAAATCGTCAGTGTTGTTGATAGCAGGTGTGGCAAGGAGATTGAGAAAGCGAACTAATGTCTTGTGTGTACAGAGGATGTCAGCTGGGATCCTGCCAACTGTTTCTCTTATTTACCTAGCAAATTGATATTGAGCACATTCTAGCTTTAAGCACTTCATCCATAAATAGATGCTCTCTCTAGTGGGTTAGGGGTAGGCAGTGTGGTGGTGGTGGTGGTGGGTGGGGGCTAAAAACAGAAGAGAACCCAAGTCCTTCCATTCAAGAAGTTACTACAGAAGAAACCTGGAGAAAAAGTGTTCTTAGATGACATTCTGATTATTCTGCCTATAATTAGCATCTCAGATAAAAACTATTTGCAGGATATGAACTGTAGTCACATTTCCTTATTATTATTTGACTTTGGCACCACTGCTCTTGGACCCGTGGGTCTCAATGAATGTGAAAAAGTTATTAGAAATACTAAACTAATTTTAGATTGTTTTAGAGATGACTACTGCAGTTCTTTTCCAAGTCAGATGTTACATAGATTTTATTTTCCCTCTAACTCTGGTTTAGCAATAGCTAAAGAGCTATTGCTGTCAAAGGTTATTAACAGTGGCTCAGAAAAAGTGGAATTAAGAAGAGGTCTTTGCTTTAGTCACAGAAGATTCATTGAAAGGTTTTGTTAACCTGAGTACACATTTCTTATGTTTATTTTATGGTTTTGTCTGTTAGGGTCTAGAACCCGCAAGTGCTTCCAACTTAGTACTAAGACATAAAAAAAGTTATCTTTTGTTAGATTCCACAGATAAATGGTGTCTTTTGCAGTGGCAGAGGGCAGTGTGTACTTGGTTTTGTATACTTGATTGACATACTGCAGCCTCAGAGGCAAATGAAAAATAGAGTATATAGGCATGAGCAGATCTGTGTTCTTGTCCAATTGCACTAAATCACTTTCCAGTATAGTATAGGGCTATATTATTTAATCATGTTGGGTCTTGGTTTTCCCACTTAAAATAGAAATATGGGGCTATAAGCAAGGATCACATTGATTTCTTTCCACTTTCTCATTCTGTGATTTGGATAATGTTAGGTTTCCTTATAATACTATGTTCTTTTTCTTTTTTTTCCCCTTTGGATTCTAATAGCAGGTGTATCCAGAGCTCCTTTCAGAGACACGTTTTTTGTTTTTCTTATTTTGATTTTCTTTTAGATTATTTTGTATTCAGGAGACAAAATTTATGATGACTACTACCCAGATCTCAGAGGACGGGTACATTTTACAAGTAATGATCTTAAATCTGGTGATGCATCAATAAATGTAACAAATTTACAGTTGTCGGATATTGGCACATATCAGTGCAAAGTGAAAAAAGCTCCTGGTGTTGGAAATAAGAAGATCCAGCTAACAGTTCTTGGTAAGTTATTTTTATTTGTATTAATGGGTTACTTAGTAACTGAATGAGTGGGCATAGTACTATAGTAGCAGCATTTGTGTAAGACAAACTTGGTTTTTAGTGTAATAATTTTAAACATTTGAAATATATTTTGCTATTGCCCAGGCTGGATGCCCAGGCTGGAGTGCAGTGGTGCAATCATGGCCCACCACAGCCTTGACCTCCTGGGCTCAGGCAATCTTCCCACCTCAGCCTCCTGAGTAACTGGGACTAGAGGCGTGTACCACCATGCCTGGCCAGTTTAAAATTTTTTTTTTTGTAGAGACAAGATCTTGCTATGTTGTCCAGGCTGGTCTTGAGCTCCTGGGCTCAAGCAATCCTCTTTCCTCGCCTCCCAAACTGTTGGGATTATTGGCATGAACCACCATGCCCAGCCTGAAGTACTTCTGACGTTGTCAGACAGCATAAGACATAAAACTGGCATATTTTGGGAGTTAGAAAACGTAAAAAGTGATCAACTTCTTTGTGAAGTTCATAAAAGCATATGAAAATAAATGAAGGGGTATTCTGGTATGAAGGAAAAGCCCTAAGCCAGGAGTTAGGACATCCAGGTTTTTTGTCTTGTCCTCAAAATTTTGTTTGAGACTTAGCTAGAATCTTTTACTTCCTTGGGCAAATCTATCAGATATCGTTTATTTCAAAAGCATTTGTTATGTGAAGCTTTTACCTTCAGAACTTAAATAATAAATGGGATTTTTAGGATAAATAATTGGAGTATTTAGAATGGAGGTGATGAACCGTGGCAGAAGGAATATTGAATTAGAGTAAGGCCCTTAGACATCAGATAGTTACTTAATCTCCTTGGCATCATTGTTTTTCATCCTTGAAGTAAGCAGATTAGACAGTTACTAGGATGTCTTAGAGCTCTCTCTATGATAGTTCTTGAGATAGTATAAGTTTGCTTTGTAAACTGTCAAAGACTGCAAAGTTTATTGTTATTCTCTGGATTCTGTGATAATGGTGTAAAAGCACTCTTAATCCCTACAAGTGGAGACATTCTGAAAGATTCTAATTCATAAATACCCTTCTAAAGCTTTATTGTGGTAGACTTTACACAGAATGTGGCTACCATGTAGAACACAGCTGTCCAGCTCCCTATTTTATGATAGTAAAGTTCCCTGTTCTGTGACGTAAGCGCTCATGTTTTGGAGGACACTTGGGGACCCACTTTTCATAGGTAGAGCTGACTGCTAAAATTTCTAGCATACCTTTGGAAAGGTATGCTAGAAATTTTAGCAGTCAGCTCTAATCAGGCCAGGTCTCTCACATCAGCTTTTACTTCATTACTTTTGTTTTAGAGAACTGATTAGGGGTAGGGTAGAGAAGTAGTTAAGTGTTGCATGCTAGAGCCATCTTGAATGCTGATCTTATCTAAAGAGTGAATATCAGAGCAGGTGGAGACTTGGAACAAGAATGGGGATTTTTGTGTTCCCCAGTGGCAGCTTCAGGGCTTGTCTGGCTTAGTAAGGTTTTTGCCGGCAGCATCCTTAAGTGGGCACTCGAAGGCGACCTGGAAAACATGCTCCCTCCTGAATGGCACTAGTTAGAAATGTTTCTTGTGGTGTAAAGGTAAGTGAACCTGAACAAGAAACCAGGAAAGGAATGAATATGGTAATGTTAGAAATCCTGACTTGCTTTGTCTTCATTAACGTAGCCTTTTTTTTTTTTTTTTAAATTAATGTGTAAACAGGTGGAGATTTAACAACTAATCTGAACTATTATCCCAGACCCAGGGATACCTGGAATTGTAATCCTGACTATACTTTCTTTCAACACTGCTTTCCAGGAAGTACTGAGTTAAGATATGTATGGGTAGCTGAACATGGTGACTCAAGCCTGTAATCCCAGCACTTCAGGAGGCTGAGGTGGGAGGATCGCTTGAATCCAGGAGTTTGAGACCAGCCTAGCCAACATAGCGAGACCTTGTCTCTACAAAAAAAATCAAAAAAATCAGCTGGACATGGTGACACTTGCCTGTAGTCCCACCTACTCGGGAAATTTAGGCAGAAGGACCACCTGAGTCCAGGAGGCTGAGGCCATGGTGAACTGTGATCACGCCACTGCATTCCAGCCTGGGGACAGAATGAGATTTAAAA